>NC_092863.1:74370497-74391182 GCF_032062135.1 Pyxicephalus adspersus | reverse complement strand
TGTTGTTGTACTTATTCTAAAGAATACCAATTGGCTGGTTGTAAAGCTGATTCCTTTGGTAGTAGCTTCAGTCACACCTAAAACAAAAACATGAAATGTGCAGATAACTGTGGCTATTTGAACACCTGAACTGTATATTTACCATGAATCTATGGGATCTTTAATAACCTGCAACACCATCCAGGCAAGCTGTATTATTTACAAACATGCCAGCAATTACAACTTCAGAGTAAGGTCCGGTTTATTTGAGGAGTCATTTGTTCTCCCTTTTTTAGTGTCAGTAGAACATTGGGAAAATGGATATGGAAAATGGAATATGAATGAAGTATCATTGCCTCAAAACATAGAAAGCATTCTACATAGTTTGAAAGAAAATAAAATTCACAGTTTGCTTCATAGAGTAAAATGAATATATATACACATCACTGAGGAACAAGTACCTGTTTTCAAGAGAGAAAATCTTACTTCCCACTTACGTCCCACTTATGTGCTGAGAGTATTTTTAGAGTGTCATACAGAGCAACCTAATTTTACATCAAATAGGATATCACTGAATGACTCCTAACTAAAGGAAGTTGATTATTTCACCAACTGTCCAGTACGAAGTAAAGTGTAAAGTGATGGCAGAGAGGTGCATGTCCAGCTAATGAAAAGTCTTCGAATGTCATTGAATGATGTGTGATGATTGTTACAGGAAGTAGCCATAACAATCAGGCTGGAGTCATTATAATCAGATCATCACTTGAACAATAATGGTAGGAAATAAGCTAATTCCATCTGCATTTGGATAGTAATTGTCAGCACTGCTTCTATAGAGCTTATTGAAGTTTCACCTCTCCATTATCTGCTTAGTTGGTAAATGTGTTATATTCCCAGTTTTTGAGCTGATAATAATGATTCTCCCAATTTTTATCCCAGGAGAAGCACAGTACACACAATACATATTTTTTTTTTTTGCATGTCCTCTTGTGGGTAGCCCTGAATGTAGTTTTGTCATTCCTGTGATATTTATCAGATTAAAAATGAAAGATATTTGATGTATTCTCCCTTCAGTGTTCTATTTTGTTATATCTAAACCTTTTGTTACTTTTACATTTCCTGATTTTTTTATTTTTTTATATTTTCAAAGACTTATTTTTGTCATTTTCCCACAGATCTCACCTTTAGTTTACTGAACAGCAGAGAAAAGGAAGACAAGTCTGAAAAGAAACAATATAATTTTTGCTAGGAAGAACACACAATACCATTCCACTTTGTTTTATCAGACCATATTTTTATTTTGTTTTTTCAAAATATTCAAAAGAAAATGCTTCTGTTGTAACACAATGTGGTACTATCAATATACAGTATATTAGAACCCCTTTGTATAATAAGAATGTGTTGAGTTTTTTATTTATCCTCAAAAGCTTAATTCCCTTAACTTTAAAGTGTGTGTTATGCACAAACATGTTTGTTATAGTTTATGGCAAATTGAGCATCAGTTTTCTAATTTTTAAAAACCTACCTTAAAGACCTATGAAAGGATACATTAGAATTGATGTTCAGAGTTTAAAGAAGAAAGAACAAACTACTTTTATAAAGCTAAATCACAACTCAAAGAAGAGCAAGGAAAATTTCCCCTATAGAGATTCTATCAGATTGCTCATTCGGGTTTTCCCGGTACAGCTATCTAAACCTGTGCAACTCTTCCATCATTCTAGACTTTTGGAACTCCTGTGATCCATAAAATGGTTGAATTTAAAATCCAGTACTTTCATCAATAAAGAAACATTGTTATAAAATGCATTACAAGTCTAAGAAAATTGAAAATTGCCAGTTATATGATAATGACTTTAAAATGATGTACAGCATTACAGCCGAATTGTTCCCTCTATAAAAATGAATGGTTTAATTCAAACTTCTGAAAATAATCAGAAAAATTAGAATGCATTGTTTTAGGTGCTAAGATAAAGTCCTAATGTTCTACAGATTTCTCTGGCCAGGACTAATGTACTCTGTGTGAGTCTTGCTGCAGCATGCTTTAGTCTTCCATTGAGCCTAAACTAGATCTCTCCAATCAACAAAACTCATGCCTCCTGCTGGGATTTAGCAAGCTCTTTGCAAAATTGTATCTTATGACAGACACCATTATAATACATAAAGCAGGGAACAACATGCTAGTTTTCCCCCATATATAAGTTTTTATTCCATACAGTTAATATTTAGCATCAAAATCCTCCAAAGCTGAGATATTTGGGTTATTTTACCTGGTGATCTAGACTTACATTATGTAATGCATCCATGGCATTGCCATGATGCTGGGATCTGCAGAGCTTCTCCATGGTGCTTCAATGTGCTTTAAATAAACTAATAATTAGCAGGTGATGTTTAACTATGGATACTGTTGGGATGGTCAACTTAAATGAGGTATATTTGTTTGCTACATAAATGCTATTGACTGTGGGGATGAATGTTGGGTGCTTGTGGTTTGCCAAGTTCAATTACTACCCCTATCAACCACCAGCGAGCTGGAAAACTCCATATTATTTATCTTAGCTAGAGGCTTCCTAAAAAAAAGCCCAACAGTTCACCTAAATTGATTCACAGTAAAAGGGCTTAGTGAATATCAAAGACTATTGATGATATCCATGAAGGATGGAAAAGGAAAAGAAAAGTTAGCAGCAGCAGTGCAGTTGCAGAGGGGAAAGTGTGGCTTATACCAGCAAAAACAGTATCACCCAGCTTCACTAATGAAAGTATATCCTCTCCGGCCTTGGAGAGCTTTAATAAATCAGGCCCATAGAGAGAGGTGGTCTGCCTGAAGAAATCTAGATAAACCTACCTACTCAAGTATAAACCATCAAATTTTCACATTTTGTTTGCAGGAAAAAAGAAAATATGTCTAGTAAATCAGTTTTCATTACCAAGACCTTTATATAATTATGACCTTCATATTTTTATTTACGAAGAGGGGCTGCACCCAGGAAAGTTGTTTTTTTACTATGAAAGAAGTTTATAGGAGAATTGTGAATAGACTGATCATTAATTATAAACATCATTTATTTTAGGAGAGCTAGGGCCCTACCATTTTTAATATTACTTCTGGCTTGTGTAATGTTGAGTGCAGTTTGGACATTGACCAATAATTCAAGCCTAAAAGTTTCCGATGGGTTAGCAATGTATTTTTATTACTTTCAGTAACAACTGATTATAGAGATTCCATCTGTACTCATTACTATTTTCTTTAGGCAATTTAGCCCAATTAATGTTCACACTCACTTGCCATGTTCTCAATTGAGGGTGGTGGCCTGGTAGTAGCTTATATAAGATGGGAATAAACTGATGTAGTATATGTCAGATAAATAATATCTAGCACACATAGCAACACATCCACAGTGTCAAGAACAAGATCAATTCCTAATAGAGTTCTAAGCGACTTAGATTGACTAGGAAATTTCTTCAATACAGTTTTCTTCCATCTACAAATTTCAGTATATTTAAAACCAAGTTGAAATCTCCAATCAATATGGTTGGACAAAGGGGAAATGATATTGTAATTCGAATCGATTTTAAAGGGGTTGTTGCATTGAGAGTCAGAAGATACACGTCACCAAATGAAATGGGGAATAATGCATATCATACAGTGTCGTATTAAAAAACTACCATCCCAGTTAAAGACCATTTGTGAACACTTACTGTAAAAAGCACTGCCGACTAAAAAAGAATAGACCCACCTACCAACATGGCTTAAAAATAGTGGACGGTATCTCTGGTATTTAATCTCTGGGCTACCATATGTTTTAAGTGGCAAAATCTTTTCTAATCGGCCCTAATCAGCATACCTAAAGCACAAGTATCTGGTGTAACATACAATTAAAAAATCCAACTCGTAAATGCCTATATAATTATCTTAACTGCCTTTTTCCCAAAGTAATGTTACCTGTTTAAAAGGACACAATTGCATCCACTTTAGGAGAGTTGTATAAAGGAGATATTAAATCATTTAAAGCCTACCATACCTTAAAAACCAACAACACTGCATTTCCAAACAACTCAATTCCTTTTTTTTTACCAAATCTTGTGATTTGTTTAAAAGTCCCAATTAGCTAATCCTCACAAACATTAACAAATAATTATTTTTATTATTTTAGTGCTTTCTAAATCCTAAATTCACAATAGTTGCCAATAATCAGTCTTGGAACTTTTAGCATTCAACAAATTAAAAACTCAAGAATTGCCAGGGTTTACAATATTGCTAAAAATACCATACAACTCATAAGGGATACAGTAAATTTAATGAAAACTGCATTCTGCAACTTTAGTCCCACAAAGTCAGGCAGAAAAACTATACGTGAGACCTTTTTTATTATCCTTCAGAGCTTGTAATATTTACAGCACAGAAACCAGTATGCCAGGGGAACATTTGCGTTGTATTCTCATACATTTCTGTATCTCTGTCTACTCATATTCTGAACATTTACTGTGGGAGAGTTTTAGATTTTTATTGTACCCTGAGTGGATCTCTGTGCCATATATTTATTTGTATCTTTTCATTTCAGAAAACAAACACATTTTTATGAGCTGCATTATTTATTAACATTCAGGTCAGGGGTGTTACCTAAAATCACACAGTCCCCTAGCAAAAATATTAATGTTAATGGAACAAAAAAACACCATTGAATCATACCCTAGTTATATTAATGATATATTGAGGTAAGTATAGATCTATGGAAAAGAAAGGTGGGTACAGTAAAGTGTTTTAGAATGGGGTGCTAGGGAATTTATAATATACAGCACAGAATACAGAGTGTGATCAGTGTGGAAATGTACAGCCTAATATGAAGTCGGCCAGCGTGTAATAGAAAATTAACAGCACAGCATACAGAATGAAGCATTGTAATAGCTAATGTATAGTATACTACACAGATTTAGATGGTGCAGAACAGAAAATTTACAGCTTGTCTTACAGGGAGGCTCTTGGCTACTCCTTATGCGATGCCTGAGCTTCTCGTGCATGCGCAGAAGAAACTTTTTCATCAATAAGGAAAAAAATTGATTGCACATGCACATGCAAGTTTTTTCCCAATCTATGTCACTCGATCTCATGCCTGCGTAGTGCAAGATCGGGTGACGAAGGAAGAAAAATGCAGAAGAGAAGTCAGCTACTGGTGCTCCCTTTGCGCCGTGCCAAAGACGGATATCGGAACGACGTGGGACCCCATAGAAGAAACCTCCCGACGGATAGACTGATCTGCAGGATTAAAGGTGTTTTTTTTTTGTTTTGGGTTAGTTTTGGGTTTACTTCCACTTTAGGTGAACATGTGATTACTAATCAAATGCAGATAAAATGTTTTCTTTCACTTTGCCTTCAGTTTATTCAATCTTACGTCGTTTATACCAGCTATAAACTTGTAAAAACAAAATAGAAAAAAGGCAACTGAACAGATGAAATTTATAAGAGGAGTCTCTTCATGAGAGTGAATTAACTAACAGAATTTTGTCATATGCTGGCAGGATTACCATAAATTATCATCAATGTTCTTTATATAAATCAACCTTGTGTTCCTGTGACTTGTTGCACAGCAGATTATTTTGACAAACACTGCTCCTTCCCCAGAAACCCTTGGAGACATCTCACATAGACAGATGCAAATAATTTACTGCTTTTAAAATTTATCTATGACAATTGAAGCTGTGCTGGAGAGAAATGAATGTATACAGAACCTGCCATTACAATGCTATATTAATTAATTCTAATCTGAGCCAAGGAGAATTATTATGGTTGCTTGTTAGTGACATATAACAGAACAGACATAACTCCTCTAAAATTTTACTTTTATCTTAGAAGTATATTGGTCTCCAATAGGGACAGGACACCTGTAACTGATTAATGCCAATGTAGAAGAATGAGATGTATTATTGCTCCCAAGGAGACATTTAAAAATATGTTAAGAGTTAAGTTATTTCCTCTGTAGATGAAAATTATACTCTAATGAGTAAAACACATCACCGGTATGTTTGTAAAACAGAAGAAGAAGAAGCTCAAAGTTTGATCCATTGTTAGGAAGCAAAATAAAAGTAAATTTCTAATACTGCTGCTTTCAATATTTTTGTTAAATACTAGCACCAACCAGCACCAATCACTATGCATTAAGTCTTTTAGGATGATTTGTCCAATAAATAACAGTTACCTTTTAATGAATGTCCCCGTATCCCTACTGCAGCCTGTTGTGTAAAATAAATACCTTTCTTCCTGTTTCAGCAATATTCACTGTGCAGATTTTCTAGCATTACCCAACCTTGCTCATGTTTACTGGGTCTTCCTCCTAATGCACAAGCATATTGCAGCTCCATTTTAACAAAAGGTAAGCCATATTCATATTGCACTTTAGCCATTCAGCAGAGTACCATTCATCAATAGAAATAAATAGTGTCTTAGCACACATTTGCAGCAAGAAGAGAACCCAGTGGGGATGAATATGAGTAAAGGCTTACAACGCTAAAAGTGAATATCACTGGAATGGCTAGGAAGGTAAATTTTTTCATGGCAGACTGCATTCAGGCAGGTGGAGGGGATATATTAGGGTTATATTATATTATATTTGACCACTGTAATAGGAGGAAATGGAGAAAATGACCATCAATGTTCAAGCCATATATCACATATGCAGAACATCCAATAGCAATGCAAACCTTTTTCATTTATTCTGTCATTGTTGACTTATCAGAAGTTCATCTGATATGATGTATATAAATCTAGGGGTTGTCATTTTTTGACTTCTACTTCTAAATATGCTAGTCAGCTGACCCTTATGCTGATCTATTTACTTAGAAGGTCATTTCTAACCAAAAGTTTTACCATTTTATTCTTACCTTATGAAGCAATATTAACTCCATACCGTTCTTGCCAGTGCCATTTTTAAATCCAAATGCTGAACAACCAATATGTCATGTAGGCAGGGATGTGTAGATCAGCTTTGGTGTTTTCTGAGTGATTGACCCAACTCAACTATACAGCACTATTCAAATACATTTTGACATTCATTTGCTGTGTGTTTAATATAAACTATGAATTATTGAAAAAAGGGACTAAGAACTAGTGGCAGCAATTATTTTTTCTATATCTTTTCCCCTGTGAAGAATACTTGAATGCTCTGTAATTCAGGCCTGGAAATCACTTGCACTCTTACAATAGGATAAACAAAAGTGAATAAAATATTTTTTAAGCATTGCTAATTAGCGCTTACTGCCTTGCTTTGGGATGCCACCCTACTACCCTTCTGATTTAAGTGAGATTTGTCTCAGCTGTTCACAGTTGGCCGGAGAATAGTCAGAGAAGAGCTGGGCATTTGTTCCTCTGACCAATACTAATAAGATTTGATTTCATTTTGTTGCCAGAGTACCACAATGAACCTGCACTAAATTATATTGCAATGCACAATGTACAGTTAGGTTGATGTGATATTTAATTTAAAAAATACCAATTTAAATGCATGTTACCAATTTGCATAAATCTGTATGGAAACTAAGCAAATATTATTTAGCTTGCTTAATGTGTAAAAATAGGCTACCTGTGGTAGCTTTGTTACAAGGCAACAAGGTAAATGCCCAATTTAGGGATAGAGAATAAATCTTGTCACCCTATATCTGACCAGAACAAGGCCATCATGGCAGACTGAGCATGTATTATTTAAAAAAGCTGCAGACTTAAAATAAAAAAAATAATAATTATTGATTATGGTTTACATAAACTTTAAAGTAAATTGTGCCCAGACTATGAATATTAAAGTATTCAGAACAAATATACAGAACAAATAGTAGAACTCTTTAAAACAACCTTGTATTCACCTTTGCACACTGTGGAGAAATTGATCTTTAAGGTTCACAGTAGAATAACGGAATTCTCATCTTCTTTTCCCTTTCTATGAGGACAGAATCCTGGCAGGCTGCCCAGCCTTCAAATGTAATCAAACACGGTAGGCTGCTACAAACCAACAAGAGCAATACATAGTCTCTGTTGTGATCTTTGAGGATAAAATACTTCACAGTACATGCAGCTAGAGAGGGCAGGGTAGCTGGTTTTAAAACTCTTTTACAGCGTGTTAAGAATATATAAAGACATGAATGTCCGTATTATGAGCAGAGGTGCATTTTAATATTCTACATTATTCTAACACGGCTAAAGCAGTTTACAAATATTATTCCAGCACAGCAAAACATCACAAAGTCACGGCACCATAAATGCAATAAGTGATGGAAAATTCATTGATAAAAACAAATAAAACGCAGCATGAAATGAAGAGCAACACACTTCAGTCATAGATACATTATTGAGTTATGAGGTGGAAACTCCCCCGAGATATGTCTGGATAGTAATAGCATTGGTCTCTGTAATCCAAATGACAAGGTTTCATTATTGGCTATGATGAATTGTGGAGCTGCTTGGGTTTTGTAAGCTCTCGGGCTAGCTTCTCTAGTTCTAGCTTGTTTCCATTTAACTTATGCTGAAATATTCTTGCTCTGCCGCCTGCAGGTTTAGCTCTGATGAATCTCCCGTTTCACAACATCATTTTGTGTTCCTCCGTGGAGAGGTCAGATTTGTATAGTATTTCTGGCTTGCATGCCATCCTTTAGAGAACAGTGATATCTGTTCATGATATGGCACAATACAAATGTAATTTTAGTGCGCCTATGGCATGATATGAGATTTAGTTTATGTGCATTTGAAATACATGAAACGTCTGCTACTGGGACATACATGCTATTTGTTTTATACAAATCTGATATGAGCTGATATTGTTGTGTTTTTGGTTGATAGGGGTTAAACCATATGACTACATGGAATAACAGTAGGCAGCTGCATCTCTGCTTTGCTTAGCAACAGCTTAGTATAATGTTTTCTGGCACGCATTTCTTAATACCAGCAAAGAGTTTTGGAATAGCTGCAAGAGAAAAGAAATAACTGTCTGTATTAAAGAGATAAAGACATCATATGTGTATGCAAGAAAGCAGGCCCACTCTGTGTTCTCTTTGTTTTTTCATCAAATAAACTTCCATCAGTCTTAAGCAAGCATCATCCCACCAATCACAATGCCCCACCTCTGGCGTGTTTCACTCCTCAACAAGTGAATCACATCAGTAGTCGGTCATTGTATTCAACTGGATGATGTTGTTCTTATTTGGAAAAACTAAAGAGAAAGTAGAATGTGGCTTGCTTTGTTGTGTCCAGTGGCTGGAATGGAGACAGATCTTGGGTCCAGGCACCCAAAGATAATTTGCAGAAGCTCAACCTGAAGCAATACTAATACTATTTCTTCAGCATTTGTCAGCACATGTTGGGACTCTTTGCTGGGAAGAAAGATCCCTAATTTAAATTTAGCCATTTATCTGGTGCTGAAATTACCCAGCCAGAGCAGTGATTTTTTCTTTCCTTTACATAGGCTGGGTCTTCCTAATTTGGAAACTTCACTATGTGAAGGGGTACCAAGTTTGCGTAACAGGGTGAACCTGTGCAGATGGGGTGATCCCACCAGGATCTTGGTCTGAGGACTGCTGTGGGGCCTAATGCACTAGCAATTATTTCCAATCTTGGACCAGATCCATTTCAGGTTTTTTGGAAACGCTGCTTCACTGATGAAAGTGTATCTTCTTCAGCCTTGGAAAACTTTAATGTAAGGAAAGGAAGGGGTCATACAAATAGAGAAGAGTGACCTCTACCCTTCCAGACAGGAGATTTACCAGTTCCTGGGGACCCTGCACCCTTTATCTTTTTCTCTCCTACACTCCACAAGTCCTCAATAGCTCCCTCCCAATAGACCCTTAAATCTCAAAAAATACTGAGCCTCAACCACCAATTTAAAGCCCCATCAGTACATGTGTATCTTTTATTTTATGTTACACTCAGCTCATTTAAAAATGACTACTATTGTATATTAGCGAATAATAGCGAATGGGACGAGACAGGGTTGCCCCTTATCCCCCTTGTTAAATATTCTATCCCTAGAACCTTTGCTGAAGTAAATACGTTCTAATACTGACATAAAGAGTGTGTGTATTGGCCAATTGGAACATAAAGTTGCGGCTTACGCAGATGACCTGCTTTTTTCACATTGCCTCGCCCACTACTTTGCTTCCAAATCTGTTGCAAGAGCTGCATAAGTTTGCCAGCCTATCCAACTATAGGATAAACTTGCAAAAGTCAGAAAAGTTAGAAAAGATCTTTCTAATTGGAAACAGCTGGCCTTTACTTGGTTCGGCGTTGCAACATATTAAAAAAGAATGTGATGCCCAGACTGCTGTATGTTCTGCAAGCCCTTCCCATTCATGTACCTAATCCAATCCTACACAAGTTCCAGTCAGAGATCATAATATTCATAATATTCACTGGTTACATAGGAGCTGATAAATTTACCTAGACGTGGTACTATTGGATCCAATACTATACATCTGCAGAATGTACTAGTCTGATACAGCAATCTTGGTCTGACCTGACATCTACTCCCTTGACCTATACTTAACCTGTTAATTTGAATTTTACTGAATGGTGGCTACTTCGGTGTTCCAGGGAATTGTTTCTAATCCTACACCTTTCTCCTCCTCCTCCATCGCCCCCTTTCTTTTTCCCCTCCTATTCTTCAGTATCCACCCCCTTCTACAACCCCCCCTTTTTTCCAATTTTATTAAAAAAACAGAAATGCCCAAGTTTTTGTTTTTATTACTGCTTCCATTTGCACTTTGTTAAATGTTTGTCCGTATTGCTTGAAGTATATTGCAAATTACATTGTTTAATGTATTGTATTTGCCTTGGTATTTCTCAATAAATATTATTTTATAAAAAAAAACTATACTTTAATTTCTGTAAAGGATGATAATTATTTTAGTTCTTTAGGCTACAGCCTAATAGTAAATTATTTTTGTTACATTACAGAGGGAAGGCATGATGCCACTGCAATTACATCCTGAGTAGGCAGTATCTGTAAATGTCAAAATACAAAGAAAGTAAAAATAAAGGAGGAGATTTTATTAAACAGAGCACAGAAATATTTGGCCTCTTGAGATGAATTCTACATACATTACTGAAAGACAGAAAGATGGATATTTTTTTAATAGGAAAACTATTTCAATAGTAAATCTGCACACCCATATATAAAAAAGATATATACCCAGCGAGCAGAGCATCTTTTTCAGCTTGTCACTGTAGCAACAGGAATTTTCAATATTTCTTACAGTGACAAGAAATGTGTTTGATAACTGAACAAACACAATTCCTGGAACATAAGGATATGTTTTGCTTTTGGGCTTGACAAAAGGAATGTAAACAGTGATGGCTGGAATTTTCACATACATTCCCTTTGTTAGCAGTAAACAGTAAATAGCTTTATGTTTTATAGATATCACTAATGTATATTGATGCCAGATGTTTAATGGTGCATTAAATGCAGTGTGTTCCCTTGTGAAAGTTGAAACACAAGCTGTATACAGTAGATGTCCATCATGGCCTTAGATGTTATTTTTCTGATATAGAAGGGAATAGAATAATGTATTTATATTATTTATGGGATGTATATATCCAAATCATCTAACAGAAAAATATTTATACTCCCCATAGAAACCAGTCTGCTGCCAAGAGTTTTTCTGGCTGGTTGCAAAGATGCTTCTGTTCGGCTGTTTTGATCATATACTTCTATGCCTTATTACTTTTTATTATGAAATAAAATGTATTTTATGTAGAAAGTAATACTTCGGCTTCATTACTTAATAATACCCAGCACATATACCTGTTCATGGACTAGGTAATATGGGTGGAATGGACCTGGAGCTTCAGATTGATTTAAATACACTGGCATGCATCAATTACAGAGAGTTTAAGTAAACATATTGCATATAATAGTGTTATAGTGCAAGTATTACCTTTATTTCAGGAAGCAGGAGAAAAAAAGTTGATAATTGCATGGTAGCCTTTGGCAGAAGAGTCTAAGAAAGACCTGAAAACGGAAAGGGGTAAAAGAAATTGTAAGCTCCTCCTGTGTAATTGTTTTTATCTGTCCGTCATTTGCAAACACTATTTAAAGTACAGCACTGTGTAATATATTGGTGCTTTATGAATACAGTAAATAATATTAATAATAGGAAGCTGAGTGGTAGCTGATGGTGGATTAGGGAAGTGAGGGAAAAATGTTAAGACTACTGGGTTGATGAATAAAGAAAAATAAGAGAAAAGAGATGTAACTTCACCTCAGTAAAGCTGGGTGATCCAGCAAACCTGGAATGATTTCCTAAAAGTCATTTGCTATTTGTTAGCAAATGTTTTTAATCCTGGACCAGATCCATCCAAGGCTTGCTGGATCACCCGGCTTCTCTGATAAAAGTGTGTCCTCTCCAGTCTTGGAGAGCTTTAATAAATCAGGCCCTTTGGAAGAAGAGGCATATTAGGAGCTGACACTGGATACAGAACAGAGGAGACCTTTGGGAGAAAAGGCAGAATTGGATCCTTTTTTTACTTCAGGGATTGAGTGGGAGTGAGGGAGGTAAAGAGATCCCCAAGTAGAATATGCATAGAGGGAGCTGATCATCATCTGGGTGACAGGGGGGATGCTTTTAAGGCTGAAAGGAAAAAAGGAACATAAAGTGGTAGTGGATTATGGACAAAGTAGCAATGAGTAAAAGTAGCAAAGTAGACAAAAGTAGCAGGAGATGATTGTTTTAAAAAGGTGGAGGAGAGAGGACAAAAGCAGATGACTACGAATCATAGGGAGAACAGAAAGATTTTAAGATGATTGTGCAGGAAGATCAAAACTAATTATTAATAGAAGACTTCAAATAAAAATAATAGGCCTTTTTTATTAAAGCTCTCAAAGGCTGGAGAGGATACACTTTCATTGGTGAGGCTGCGTGATCCAGCGTTGGAGAGCTTTAATAAATCAGGCCCAATGTGTAGTAGACAGATAATTTTGTAGTATTATATATTATTATATTAACCCCCTTAGCGTTAATCCCAAGTGTGACTCGGGGTGGATTTTACATGCAAAAAGCGGAGTCACACTCGGGGTCCCTTTTAACTAAAAAAAACCCACTTACCTTGTTCCATCCCTGTCCCCCGGCCTCCTGCTGGTCCCCGCAGGTCCTGGGGACACGTCCTGCTCCTCAGAGCTCCAGCTGCGAAGTGCAGAGACGAGATCTATGGGGTTTCCCAGTGACGACGGTACATGCGCCGGTGCCGGCGGGAGGATCGGCGGGAAATTCAAATAAATTTGTATTAGATTCAATGCAAAAAAGCTGTATTGAGTCCAATACAAAGAAATATTAATATTATATATATAATTGTATTATATATATATTATATATGCTACTAAACAGTTACATTACATGTTTAAATATTATTTTTACCAGATTTTTGTGTTTTATTTGAAGTTTATTATTACATTTAATAAATATCAGTTATGCCTAAAAATTACAGCCTACAATGAAAAATAAATTTCCATGAAAAAAATTGTACCGCTTTTTGGATGGAAATTTGGACAGAATTAGACCGCGAGGGAGGTTAAATATCTTGCTATGGTGGATTTTGCACCCTGCAGTAAATGAACTCTGGATCCATGAAATGAGTTTATCTAGGGTAAGAAGATAATATTTTGACTTTTAAAAGCTATTTTTTTTAGGATTTGCCGAAAACAACTATTTTATTTATTTAGATCTTTACACACAGAGCCAGCAGGGAATTTAAGTGGAATATAGCTAAGAGGTCAAGATATGCAATAGCATTTGTATTCACTTATTGTGCAGATCAAGTGCTCCCAGATGTTCAGTTTCCTATGTTTAGGGCAATTAAAACAAAAATTGCAGATTTGGAAAAGGCATTTGAGTATTTTTGTGCAATTATTTAACTTTTGTAAACAAGGATAAGTACTTGGTTTTAATATAGCTTTTCAACTTCATATGTTAGCTCTATATTTATCATATTTACTTGTGCTTGTCATTACAAACAATCCTGTAAAAGCTAGAAATTTTAGCATTTTAGTTCTCAGTTTTAGATTTCTGTGCATTTCACCAGTGGGGATGATACTGTAATTAACCACCTGGGCGCTCAACCCGACCTTGGTTCAGGGTAAGTAACCTTGCTACAATGGTTTACCCCGAACCAAGGTCGGGGTAGCTAAAAGTATAAACATGCGTTACAGTGCAATCAGATTGTCTTACAACATTGTATGACAATCGGATTACAACTGAAAAAAAATACTTACCTTGTCCCCGCAGCTCCTCCGGAGACGTCTTTTCTCTTCTGTCTTCTCCCGGCATGTGCAGTGACGATCTCTGGGGTCGGTGCATGCGTCGGTGCGGGAGGCGGGGCAGTAAATTCAAATCACTTTGCATTGAACTCAATACAAAAAAGCTGTATTGAGTCCAATACAAAGAAATCTTTATATAATATATATATAATTGTATTATATATATCTTATATAAGCTACTGTACAGTTACATTACATTATACATCATTTTTGATGAATTGATAAAATTTTTGACATATTTGATGTGAGTTATGCGGTAATTCGGTGAATTATAAGTAATTATTGAGTAATTCGGTAAATTATAGCCTACAATCTAAAACAAATTTCCATGCAAGTACAGAAGTTCGGAAAAAATTAGAACCCCCGGCGTTCACGTACGTGTCCCTCAGCGATTCCTGATGATGTCAGTGCATGCGACCGTCGACGAGGGTCGTAGTGGTAAATTCAAATATTTTGTATTGGATTCAATACAAAGTCCTCTATCCAATCCAATACAAAAAAATACAAAATATTTATTTATGTGGTTTTGTCTATATGTATGTGACGTTGGACTGTTGGACACTAGGGAGGTGTTTTGGAAAAATATATTACTATACAGTATACCGAATTATTGCATTTTCAGTATTTTTGATTTATTTATGTATTCTTGTTTAAGCTGATTTTTGTGTTTTTTATTTAATTTTATTAAGTATTTTTTACTTTTTTTTTACATGATTGTGTGTTTCAAACTTTTTTTATGATCATGATATCTACTAGAACCCTTTTCGGACATATTTCTGTAAGTTACAGGTCTACAATTTAAAAAAAAAAATTTCATGAAAAACAATGTACCGCTTTTGGTGCAGAAATCTAGACATTAGTGAAACGCCCAGGTGGTTAAAGCACATGCAGCATTTTCATTCCTATGCCTATTGTATAAGCAAAAAAGAAAATATGCTGTTTTCCGTTTTTTTTTACCATTTAACAAAATGTATCATCTGCAGTTATTCAATGTATGTTGTATTATTGATTTATGCAGTATTTTAAATTAAAAAGTCAGTTCACAAAAATTATGACATGCTCTTGCACCTCAGAATGTCAGCAGCTTCTGTATGGTGATGCGTGTGAGGTTCTCTGAGGTGTATATTTTGAAATATTTAATTCTGTATATTGAAAGCAGTTAAAGCATAAGAATTAATGGCTTCCAATACATATATAACTACATAGGCAAACCATTAAGATTCAAACCCTACGCCATGTATATGCAAAGTAGCTTTGCGATTTTAGGAAAAATATTGTAAATTAAAGTAGAGAAAGCTGTTCATATAAATCATCCAGGTCAGTAGTTTAACCCCAATTCACCTTCTAGCTTCAAACCTAAAATTAAAACATAAAACGAAATTGATAAATTTCTGACATGGAAATCAGATGATGCTATTATTAACCATGGCAATATAAAACATCTTAACACAAATTAGAAAATGATAGGGGTCATGTACGTATATGATGAGGTCTTCTTTAAAGAAAAATGGTAAGATTAATATGAGGCTTATACTAGGAAAACTTAGAAATATATTTTCTGTTGTAAAACACTGAGAATAACTAAAAATGAATTGGTAATGTTTTTGCAATTCCAGGTTAAGGCTTGAAGGTGTTAACTTTAAGGTCAAGTTCCAGTTCTATTGCCTGCAAATACACTAATGCCAGTTTTCTTATTTCCCCAGTATCCTATTTCAATATACAGCGTTGACATCCATGTTTGATATATGGTATGGTATAAGCTAAGGACCTTTCTAGACAGTAAATAAGGCCTTGTTACCATTCCGCCAACATATCGGATGTTTAGCAGAATCTCCAGCCTCTTAGCTGCATAGTTTCCACCTGAGATTTTCCTTTTTTGGCATCCCTACCATATATTCTGAGGCTGGACATAACTGATGGGGATTTTAGAGGATATGCTTCAGCCAATGAGCAGATTAGTTCCTGGCTTCACTCCTGTCGTGCTATTGAATGGTAGTACTAGGCACAGGTTGCTGGATCTTTAGTATTTTTTTCAACAGCTTTACCCAGTTGTACTCTACCTGACTGCCTTTCTGGATAACTGACCTCAATCCTCCTTTTTGTCTTCTGTATATCCTGACATTATATCATCTCAACCTTGTTTCTTTCACGCTGCCTGCCCCTGATCCTGACCTCCCTCTAAACCCTTCTTACTGAGATTCCTGCCTACCCAGTACCTAATCCCTGGTTGTCCCTATGCTAAAGCCCACTTTTCTGGGGCCATAACCCCCATAGTATTCTTCCCGCAGCAAAATAGTCTGGTGACTAGAAAGATTACCAGCCCATCCCCCCTTACTCAGTGCAAAGTAGTGAAGGCCAGGAGGGACCTCACACCCCTGGTAATCCCTTGTCACCTGCCAGGGGTCCCCTAACATGCCTACACAGAACCAGTAGCTAGCTCTTAGTCTTTGTTATAAGTGACTCCAACAGATTGTAAAATCTTCCTAATACCAATTGTAACACCCATTTTTCCCTTGATATTCATGCCCTGTAAGGACATTACCATTCATAAATGGTAAACTAGTCATTCTGTATTGGAGGTTCAGAATGTATTTCTCTTATGCCCAAAAAGCTTATTTTGGTTTTGATCTTGCTCTGGGCAATATTGTCTTGAAATAAACATTGAAAAGCTTTGTTTCCAGTGTTTAAATTAAAACTTTGCCAAATTCTGGGGTTACCTTTCCATTTATTTCTCAATACATTCTAAATAATGTGTAAGGCACTGAATTCTCTTACCCACAGCCATGTACAAAGAACCCTTTACTCTCTTTTCATTCATATTTTAATGTTTGTAAACTATAAGCTTGCTCCGAATTCTTCTATCATCCTTCTTAAATATTTTAAACTTTGGACCCAAAATAAAATAAAATGATTTATGACTAAAATGCTTTGTTTAGATGATACTATATATACTAATTCATAATAAATATGCTACTGCTGAAACATAATTTATGAGTTCAATAAGATACTTTTGCCTACACAATATGTAATAAGGATAAAGCATATTGTTTATCATTGTATGTGTTTTCTTTTACTTATGCATATAATTCTAAACTTCCCCATACTCAAAAATGTTATACTATTATATGACTACAATATCTAAATTTGAATTCAAAATTTCTAAAGTTACAGGTTATAATTGTAAGGAAATAGACTTAACTAAATAATTTTGCTGTTGGCATCTTGAACTAAAGCGGAATAGTAGCATTTAACTCTACCCATTAGGCTAATTCTGGTCAATCACAAAGGTTTCCCTAGTTTCTCTTTTAGTACGATCATCACAGCCCTAGCCTGGTTCGCTTTGACTAGATGAACTTCTTTTTTCCTAAGCATTCACTCTACCCATGGTCTCCCAATATCTTCTACGGGATTCAGTCTTGTTTGGAGCACTTTTGAAAGTAAAGAGAAAAGCCCTCAGGGGCAATGAAGAATATTTGTATTTCTGACTTAGCTGTCTCCTTCTCTAGAAACTATATTTTAGACTTCACACAGATCTTGTTTCTTTACTATACCCACATATTGATGCACAGACTTTTTTGGGAAAAAAGATGTCAAACAGAGGAGAAACATGGCAGTTTACATTGGCCTGGTAAAGCATATCTGCATGGACTGAGATGGGCAAAATCTCCCTGCAACTGTGAATATAACTATCTGAAGTGCTTGATAACGTAAGCAGACCCTTGTGGGTCAATAAGTCACTTGGAATATTTAAACCCCAAAACAATTGGCAATGTTCTGCAGATGCTTCTAGTTTTTTTGCTGCTTTGGACATTGTTTTTGGAATAGAAGGCGTGCTGTCATCACCTTTGCCTCATTCAAGTCCAACAATCCACTTTTTTGGGCCATAGTTAGTAAAACTGATCTGACAAGCACAAATTCAGCAAACAGGGCTTTTTTTTTCTCTTTTTTTCTCACAAATGGAACTGAACCCTGTTAGCACTCTGACACGGAGACAGATTACCAGTTCTTGTAACAGGCATAGTGTTATGACCAAGAAAGTGTAATTCTTTTCTTAAACAATACATTTTAATCAGCAGGACTATAGAAATAGATTACCAACTTTTGTAAGTAATACAGCAAGGTATTCTCCCAAAACAGACCTGATTTTTTTTTTCATTCAGCTTTCAGTGCATACTTGGGAAAAAGACTGTCAACTATTTCAAGCAAATGGAAGGCATTTTTAGCAAAAAGGGTTTCTTTTTCCCCAAAATGCACATTTCAGTAAAGAAATAGTTTCTGTGCCTAACACAGAGAGGTATTTTGTCAAGGATTTTTTTTCCTGTTGCTCAAAAGGCACAGTTTAAATAAAGTGAACTTCAGAATAAATTGCCAATGCCAGACAATCCACTGGAAAGGCATTTCAATAACACAAAATTTTCCAAAAAATGCAGCTTTTGTACAATGAAAATTTTAAGTAGATTGTAATCTCCTGGAATTAAAGGCAGGCCTTTTGTTTAAATAAAATTAAACAAAACTGTTGAAATGTTGCCGGCTCTTAACCCTTTAGGAACAAGGTAATCTAACATCTGTAACAATATTACCAGCCACAATTATTTTGACATTTTTTTTGTAGCATGTACTGTATGAGCCTGATTTAATAAAACTCTCAAAGGCTGGAGAGGATACACTTTCATCAGTGAAGTTCTTTTAATCATGGAGGCTCAGTATCATATCTGGCCATTCCCCAAAGTGTATTGCATTCAAATGTTTCCTGTTTAGGAATGACCACATTTGCAGACTTACTTTTTAATTCATTTGGATAGACTGATAAGTAAGATAAGAGGCAGTCACTGCTTGCTTTAGGCCTTAGGAATCCTAAAAAGATTACTGGACAAGGTGCTCTGATATAGGGGGCATCATTTGTATTGCGTTTAGTATCTTTTACTAAGTTCTAGTTTTTTAGGACATGCAAAATCCCCATCCACTCTATGTTATTTTTGACCATATCTGTTCACCTGCTTCTGTCTCTGAGTCTTTTGTCCTAGAATTGTACGGGAAAGCAAATTCTAGCAAAATTTTCCCAGCATCACTATCGGGATCATATAGAAAACAAAGGACCACTAAATTTATCTGCTCTGGACCGCGCATGTGCGGGGAACCGGGTGTCACTCAAAGGGGAAGAAACTTCCCTTTTTGTGACGTCATGATGCCAGATCCTGCCCACTTCCCCTTCGCAGGTCTTAGCCCGCGATGGGAGAGTGGGTGAGTTGTGCCCTGAGACACAACCCTTCCACCGCCCTGAGTCTGGGTTCTGTATAAGGGACATGGTCCACGACTATGGCAGGTGCGTCCCCCCCAGCGGGGTCCAAAGTTTTTGGTGATCGCTGCTTTAGACAGTCAGCTCTTGGACATAAAACAGCAATGAATTTTTCACCTGTTTCCACAAATATTGGCACTCTATATGCAATTAGTTTAAATATAAGTAGTCAGCTCATGGATCTCGAACATAAACTATGCTTCTAAAATGAGATGTCCAGTATTTCAGCAAAATACAGCTTTTGCTGCAGTGAGGGTGGCAATAGAGAGCTCCTTAACCACAAACATTTCTGGCTGTCTGCCTTTGTGTGTTAGCAATTTAAAAAGGGCAAAGTGTCAAGCACCTTACCCCTTTATAATTTATCGGATACTTTTAATTTTTCAAGCTTTTTAAAGTGACATTTTATAGCTTTTGTATAATATATGTGCAATTTTTGGTTTGTTTCCTTTTCTTTTAATCAATTAAAATTCCAGATGGAGTCGGACAAGTCATGTATGTGCGTTTATTTCAAACTGAGCTATAGAGTGCTGTAAACAACATACAAAGGACTATATGAATCTGTAAACATGTGAAAAGAGCCCAAAGTTCCACCTGCTGTCTCGATGACTATGACCAATATTAACTTTAAAAATGACATGAATAAAAAAAGAATAAGAGGAAAAAAATATATACTTCCCAGAAATTTTCTAGAAAATATTACTACATATGCTTACAGTACAGTCCTATCTGTAATATAGTTTGTAATTTAAATCTACTGGGTTGTTCATTCATTTTATGGTGAAATCTGTGTTTGTTTCCTGGTATCAAACATCCTGATCTGTTGTCCTATGTGTGTGTGTGTGCTTACTATACAGACTGTACTTTTTAAAAATTTAATAAATTATGTTTTTATGATTCCTATAGAATATACAGTATGTTGTAAAAATATATAGTTGGTGCCTTAAAAGTCTATTAAGTCACTTCTGACAAGGATTTACATAGTTACATAGAAGGTTATATTGAAAAAAGACATAAGTCCATCAAGTTCAACCACTAGGGAAATAAACATATCCCAGATATAAAACCCTAAAAGACATAGGCCCTGATTCATCAAGCCAAATCGTATTATCGATCGCGCAGTCGTAT
>NC_092863.1:74326177-74367011 GCF_032062135.1 Pyxicephalus adspersus | reverse complement strand
TATTGCGCATGGCAGGAATCCGGCCGACAGATTCAGGACGCGAGTGTACGCGCGCACTCGAGCCCCGGACCGCGGTAATCCGCGATCGCTGGTCGCGCGTATTATCGCGCTTCCCGCGATCGCGGATTTCAATGATGAATCAGGGCCATAGTTGGTCCAGAGGAAGGCAAAAAACCCCTGACTTAGCACCTGACATTCACCTATTCCCTGTAAAAACAATTTTTAAGATTCCAATATCCTGATCTGCTATACTTGTTACAACCTTTCCTAATTTCTGGTACTTGATCTCCATTTGTCAATCACCAGTTCTCTGTACTATGGACTAGATCCTGACCATTGGCTCCTTGATATGTGACAGTGCCTACCACTAGTGTCACGAGGGTTCCAAGACATGATGTTGAATCAATGATAAACATGGGAAAATCATCTCCATTCGTTTTAGACAGATAACCCAATGTCTCTCATATCAACAGGTAGTAGCAGACGCCTTTGGTTGATTACTTATGGAGGGAACAAGTAATCTATGCAACTTAATCTGTGTTTTTTCAGCTTAGTGTTCTTGTGTCTCCAGAGATAAGGTTGGTGCCATGATAGTATGCCCTACTGTTTTTTTTTTTAACAAAGGTTTTTATGGAAACAATCAACATGACATATAGACAGTTTCAGAAAAGGATACTATGGGCATCTTAAAGTTTACCCTGGACTGATTTTCAATATACGTAGCTCTTGAAGAGCCCAAGTAATGTTCTGTCTGTATAAAAATGCAGAATTGCATAAAATGAAATAAATCAATTTGTCTTTTCACTAACCAGGAATAATACCCAAGGAACCCTAGAAAGAAAATTAAATATATTGCAGCTTATCAGCCATTGCATTTTTTGTTGTTCTTCTTTTTTTTTTTACATCTATTAATCCTGCTAAACTTCCTGTGGTATCTATGAAGAATCACACTAGAAAAATGTTTTAGGATTACAAAACACCTCATTTTCCTCAATATACCATGAAGGGGATGTTCTGTAATTCACAGTGCGGATTAGGAAGAATAAAACAGTTAGAGTCAGAAAGTATAGGAAGTTATCAATTTACAAGATTTCCAGGATTAAAGGGTATTTTCTTGCACTTACTCAACAGACATAACAAAAGGGTATATTTAACAGACCAAAATAGGATAGGTTCGTAATGGCTAAAGTGCACTTTAAATATTTATTGTGCAGGGGCTTCTTACCATCATCTATGGTCATTATTGATCAGCTTTAGATTTATTGGGATTTGAAAATTTGTGCAACCAAAACTAAACCTCTTTATTTCAAGTCACGTTGTTAAAGCAGTTTAAACTTTACAGTTTGTCTGTTATTTTTTCAGCACCTTCTCTTAAAAGCCACTTCCTCTGCATGTTTTCTGTTTACTAAGGGAGGCTATGGAGGAATCCATATTTAATGAAAGCTATTTCTGTTTTCCAGGGGAATATTTTTAGACACCATCATACATGTTCCTACAGAAAGAGAAAAAATATCAGATAACAATAATAAAAGTCTAAATTTACAAGTTTATTTCCTCTCCACTCTGTTATGGTTAATTGATTTTCCAACATGCCGTTACAGTAATAAGAGAAATGTTAGAAACGTTTGCACATATTACAGTTGTGAATGTAGCAGATCAGTGAGTTCTATTAAGGATGTGGTAATGAGTCAGGCTATACAAAAACATTGGCTGGCTCATGTTTGAAATGTCACAGCTTTCAATTTATTGCTGACATAGCAACAGACCTCATTTTGTAAGTAATTACACTTATCTAATGCTTCTTACCATGTTGGATTTATTTTTAGTTATACAATTCAGACCTGGTATGTAATGGATTTGTTTTTTTTTTTTTTCACTTACAAAACAAATACATAGTATTTCTAAGAATTGAAAAAAAACTTTTTATTGTGAATTAGGATATTGAGATTAATTTCACTGATGGGGCTGCTTGCAACAATCAATTGCAAATCAACTTTAAAGAGATCTTACCAAAATCACTTTGATTTCAATGTCAATCTTTCCATAAGAATATATGTTCATTTATTACATTTTGAGTCTGTTTACTGGAGTCTTTTAGAGAAAAATATAAAAAATGTATTGGGATCCTGGCCCTCGGGGGCTCGTGCTGGATACCCTTGGACTAGTCTAGCATAGCTTGTGACTAGCAAAGACAGGACGCTGTAAACACCATTAATCCATTTTGTTCCAGAGGTTGAACTGTGCCCCAGTTGAAGCTACAATGAAGCCAAACAAAATAGAAATAGAAATCAAGTTTTTTGGTGGCAACAAACACATAATACTATGGCTGCAGCTATAATTTATTTGTAAAGCCCTCAGTGTGGGCTTTATATTGATAAATGATGCTTTTCAAGAGAGACACAGACAAAAAAATGTCTTGATAAAGATTGAAAAGTGCTAAATCTCTCCAGTAAAACTATCATTTGGATGTCTCTGATTGGCTTAGATGTGAAAATAAAAATAATGACTACACTTGAAAAAAGTGAAGACTTAATCAGACAGAAGGTTTTACAGAAATCAATGATAGATTACATGGTGAGAGAAGTGTCTGTACATTATGTTTCTGTTTACAACACCCGGCTGTTAGAAAACAGTTCTATTTAGAAACTTTCTACATATGCACTGCAATATTCAGCTCATATTTTATAGCCATGGATAAATGCTACTGACCACTGTTGATATACAGTATGTACATTTTAAAATTTATTACCAATGTCTCATTATGGGGATTACTTTTAAATCATTTATATCGACCAAACTTGTTTTTTTCCTAATTGTTCACCAGTTGTTTTAATGTTGTTTCTTTGGTTTTCTATGTATATATATATATATTTATATATATATATATATATATATATATATATATATATATATATTAGTTTTATTAAAAAATGGCTTCTCCAGCTAATTTTCCAAATTTGTATTTGGTTATATTTTTGGTGTGAGGGGGAAGGTAGTTCAGTCCTTACTGACAGAGGCATGATCCCAGAACTACATCTCCCAAGAATCTCTTTCTTACACATTTTATGAACAGATCCCTGAGAGGTAAAGAGTGTGTATAATATTGCTGACCTGATTCTAAAAAATACAGCTTGTCTGGTTTGTGTTCAGACCTTCAGCCTGTCATTCCCTCGGAATCACTGACCTAGAATGGGCATGCAGCTCACGTATCAATGGAAGCTTCCATAATCTGTCAATGTTAAGATATATAATATTGTGTATACTCCTATACAGTTTTATCTCTCATACTGGACCTTTGTCATGTGACAATATTGTCTGTTTGTTATTGAGAATGTGCTGAATAAAGTCTTCCTGAGGGAAGAGAAGCATGGTGTAGTTCCTACTTGTCTAAGGAAAGCAGGAGTTCATAAGATACGATTAGAGAACATTATTATACTGGTTGTCCTATCTCTTATTATAATGGCAACCGTCAACTAAGTTTGCTTTAAGGAAGCAGAGTATGCGGTTAGGGTTGGTGATAAATGGGTTTCTGTTTCCCACTGGGCAGAACTGACAACCTTGATTGGAACTTCAGTGCAGAAAAGGCTTGATGTTGTTAACCCGAACAGAAAATTATGGGCAAACTAGAACAATAGGTGTTTTTTCTACGGAGATATCTGTATGTATTAAAGGGATGCACTCAGGGGACTTTATGAAAGCTCTCTTAGACTGGAAAAGATAGACTATCATGGGAGAACCTGGGTGATCCAGCAAACATGGAATGGATTTGGTCAAGGAATAAAAACATTTTCCAACTAATGGTAAATTATTTTTCGGAAATACATTCAAAGTTTGCTGGATCACCTAGGTTCTCCTATGACAGTCTATCATCTCCTGTCTTGGAGATCTTCAATAAATCAAGCCCAATATGTTTATTTCCTATTTTGCTTATGTATGTGTGTGATCTCTTTCGCCTCTCATTTCATCCACCTAGAGAAGCAGAAATTTCTACATGGGCCTATACACCCCTTCCACTTTTTCTGCATTATTTCCATTGCTGTCATGGCATCTTCTATACTGCTGCATTGGTGTATTCCCATGCCGCTGTTCCCTGAGTATCTCTATTTATACTTTCTGTATATGTTATCTGACACATTGGTTGCACTCTCTAAATATTCTACATGGATATGGTGTTCTTTGTCTCTATTGTTTGATAACGTGTTACTGCATTTTTCTTAAAACCTAAATAAAGTAATCCTTGCCTTTTGGCAGGATATGCTTGGAACTAGTAACAGGTCCCTTGTGTGTTTGTTTCTTTTATGCTGTGTATATTGGAGCTGCCGATGCCACAATTTTATAAAGTAAAATACATGTTTATCAGATATTAAACTGTATTCAGGCACGTAAAATATGCAGGCTTGAAACAAAAATGCCAAGGAAAATAAATATTTTGTTTTCAAGTATAAATCAACTCAATCAAAAAAGTGTATGCTTTTATTTATAAAAAATCAGTTAGGGCATGTTTTACCAGGTTCCCTTACCCCTACAGAATTGTGGTGACAATTCTAAAATGAGGAGCTTTGCAATTAACTCACAATTTTGTAAACATTCTCTCCAAATGGAGAACATTTCTCTGCCTATCCAACTAATAAAAGTGTTTTATTCCGATACATATTGCATTGGTGAAATCCCTTATTTATTGACACTTATTAACTAAGGGAACTGGCAATCTTCACATGAAGAATATTTATATTTATCACTATTAACACAATGGGGCTCATTTATTAAAGTTCTCAAAGACTGGAGAAGATAGACAATCAACGGAGAACCTGGCTGATCCAGCAAACTTTCTTTCCTTCTTTCAAATCCTTTTCTATTCCTTAGCAAATGTTTTTAATAGTGGTCCAGATCCATTAAAGGTTTGTTGGATCACTCAGATTGTATCATAATAGTCTATCTTCTCCAGTCTTAGAGAGCTTTAATAAATCAGGTCCAATATGAGGGGTTTAGCTATGGCCTTCTTTATCCAAATAAGGGTTAAATATATATAAAACCACAACTTTTTTAGGTTACAGGATATGTTTTCAGTGTAAGGGAACCCCCCGCTTTATGACAGTTGTCTTTTGAATAAGTGTCCCTATTGGAAAGATTTCTATATTGATGAATAGGAAAAGAAGATAGAACCAGGGAATACAAAATATTTTCATTTTAAACCTCAGCTTTACCGGAAAGCTGATTTACTGGCCGTTTCCATGTCTGCAGGCCATAGCTCAAGGGCTATAATTATTAAAAAAATAAACATGGGCCAATCTGCACATAATATAGTTGGGACAACACATCTTGAACCTGCAGGAACTCCCTGCCAGGAATCAAACCCATGGTAGCAGTGAATCTAAACTGCATTTTTAAACAAATACAACATTTTCAACGCGATGGGATGAAAATTGACCTGACTGAACCATTTCTATTTCTAGATCAATTTTTAATTATGGCTGTAATAAATTTGTTCATGTATTACCCTATAATAAATTCTGGTGATTAACTGAACCAGAGTCAGGTAAATTATTTCATTTTGCAAGCATATTTGCAGTGAATGAAAAGAGGTTAAAATTGTCTAAAGTTTGCCCTGTGTGTAGCCGGCTATGATACCTTGATGTATCAGGTTCCATAACGTACTTTGATATGAACACAAAAAGATGTAAACATATAAGCACTTAGCAATGTTCCAAGACCATGTAGAAATACAATTGAAGCTGAACTCTAGGCATGTATAAAAGACATAAATGAATACAACTCCAGAACCATTAATACATTTCAAAAGGTATTTTTTACCTACAAACAAAGTACCCAAATTTGACCTGGTATCAACTTCAATTATAAAGCATGTGCATATGAAGAGCTTTTTATTGTGCTACTTCTTTTACTAGTCACAAGCTGGGGTAGATTCAGGATAATCAGGAGAAAGATTCAATGATACTGATTATTAAACTGAGGGTATCTAGTGATAACAATGTACCAAAAGTTCAAGTTGAATTTTGCAGAAAAAGCTGGTTTAGTTATCATGTTATTGTGGGTTACTGGTGTACACAAATACATTGTGACTCTGACTACAATGAAACAGGAGTCATTTGTAAAGTTTGTTTCAGAACTCCTGAATACAGACACAACAGGTCAACATCTGTTTGCATACAATGCCTGATAACGTAAAACAGACAAAATGTATAGAATGCATAAAATATATATAGTTTTAAATCAGCATTTGTTCGGCAATTACGTCAAGGGTCTCTATGTGTCCCAGAGGGTGGACAACTCTCCCTCCTCCTCTAACCAGATCTTGACTTCCATGAGCAACTACCTGTCACTAATGTGCACCCATATCCTGTCCAGGGCATTGACTGGCTTTTTATAGCTGATGCTAAAATAAGAAATTGAAGTATTGCCCAATTAACTTACTTAATTTCACTTTATAGCTTTTTATGGCAAATTATATGTGATATTGATAGAAAGCCACGTCAAAAGGCGTGATCACAGCATGATGTATGTGTGTCATTTACACTAGAATATATGAGTAAGAACATTTTATGAATAAGCAAGTGAACTCTTTCTTGTAAATGGAGAGTTTACAATCTTCCATGTTATCTTCTATCACCAAATCCAAAATGGATTCCATGGGACTTACACCACAATTAGTTTATCTTTTAATGAATTATTCATTTTTATTTTGATAATTTCGGCTGGATTATTGCTTTAACAAAATTCATATATAAACCTACACAAAAAAATAAAACAAATAATCTAACATGCAAATATTAATATTGATGATTGTGCCTTTCAGCGACATTGTATCATTGTATGGAACGTTTACTTTTAATTTAGGTAAGTTTCTATAAAATAAAATGTATTGAGAAAAAGTAATGAAACCACTATTCTATATTTCTTTCTTCTAGCTGCTTTTACAAGAATGTGCTTATACGCATATAGAGTGGCTCTCTGCAGGACATTCTTCAAACATGCCTTTGACTGATAAGCTTTGTGTTTAACCTACAGGTACTGCTAACCAAATGAAAATTTTTAAATATTTCCTCCTAAAAAAATCATGCCGACACTGGCTAGAACTTGTTTGATGTGAACGAAACTTGTTCGGGCCCCAATATCAAATTTGTGCTAAATTCAGTGAAGCCAGAACATACTGTATGCCTAAAATGATAGCCTCATGCCTGCTAATCAATAAAGGACATGGGGCTAACAGAGATAAGTGAGGCACAGCCAGGAGTCTAGACATACATCCTTATCATAGACAGCATTCAGTGATACAGATTGCACATTCAGTTCCACGCTGAGCCCCTGACAATTACCTCACTACACTAATGAAATATATAGATATGTTAAATCAAGATGATTGAATCACTTGTACTTTTGAGGAGTCAGGGGACTGGTGTCTTTAAGATGAAAATGTAATTTAGTGGCATGGCAAAAGCATGGGGTCTGTGTAAATTGGAATAGCAATCAGCAGGTTTCTGATGTAATTCCATCCAGCTTTATATAGTGGAAGCCTTCCTTGTGATTAGCACTGCAATGCAGAATGCCTGAATGTTTTTTTATGGAGGTTTCGCTAATAAATTGTGTTATTTCGGTTCCACTGCCCTCTGCTGTTACCCACTATGACCTCACTTATAAATATAATTTGCTGAAAATATTATATAATACAATACAAACAATATATGAGTCATGCATGAAAGAGCAATAGGTTGTCTTTAAAGTTAAATTCAATTGAATAGTTTATGAAAGCAGAACTGTGGTTTTGCAGTAAATCATGGTCAGCCAGTCCTCAACCTCTCCAAAGCCCTCGCTATCATCAAAATGAATTGGTATGAAGTACCATGCTGGATGTGAATCAGGGAGGAAAAGATATTAGGAATTTTGGTATAATTTGGCATTGGGGGGATATTTTCTTACTGCGGGGTTGCAAGTGCTCTTTCCACAGGACCAACAATAACCCTCATATTAAGATTTTGGGTGCTGCAATGAGGGTTAAGCTGCAACAAATGATCAAAGCTATAAATTGTCATCCAATTTTCTGGGCATTGACAAAGGTCTGGGTGCAGGATCACAAATTGCTGTTGATTACTAAATTTAATTTTTAAAAAAAAACATTTGCTCAGAAATACACAATTCTTTTCAGGCATAATCCACTCTATATACATTGTAAAAATTCTACCATCTTCTGCATCACCATTCCACAAGCATTGCACCTTGAAAACACATCTTAGGATACAGGTTTCAGCACACCACAAACACAAATGGGAACCATCTGTGTAGGAATGTGACTGTACATCATAACCTCCATGTTAGGATGGGGCTGTGATTGCCTAGAAAGCTGCCAGTGTATTTCACCTGCCAAGCATTCCTGTGCCCCACCCTGTCTTTGATGGCATCAGTTCATATAACCTACTGTCCTTGTATCTTCTATTCCTATTATCCTGTGAAAAAAAAGGTTTCTGTACAACTTTGTAGGTTGTGATGCATTGGTAGTTGATTTCAAATATATTGGCTGACTTAAGCCAATGCTTCTTAAGATGCAAAAAAAAATACACATTAAAATTGCAACAACTGGTAACGCACCACAACACACTGGATAGGTGTCATGGGGCCATTAAGATCTTTAAGTTGTTCAACATTCTTCAATTAGTATTAAAGTTAGCACTATTCTTCTTTTAGATAAAATGCAGATAAGGTTCAGCCAGCAGTATTTTCCAACTTTTGTGCATTTTACAGTCAGTTCTTCTGTCAAAGACAATTTATATTTCTCCTTTTTTCCTTTTCTGATCATTATGTATATTTGTACCTTGTGTGCTGTTTCATTTTTTCAATTAACAGTATAGTTATTGCACTTTTATCATTTACTCCTACTGGTTGATTTCCAGTGTTTTGCAGATGTTTTACATTATATCTATAAATTCAAGTCCAGACTGTTGGTAAAAAATGCACACATGGGGTCAAAAATGCTTTCATGTATGGAATACAGTTAACTATCCATTAAAAGTTAATGAGATGCTATTTCTTTAGACCACAAATCAAATCAAGTTCACAAAAACATGAATATTTATGCATTTAAGTTGTTTTACCTAATGATATGGCCATATTTTATGTATTGTGGTTATATTTTTGTGTCTGTACATTTGCTACTGTTTTATTTTATCATTTTGTCAATATTAATTAACTAATTGACAACAGGAATGTTACTTGGCTGTGCTCTTTTTTCCCCTTGTTTACTTTCCTTTAGCACCTTTCCTTCTGATACCAATGCCCCTGAAAACACTTAACCTCGTTACATTAAAACATAATGTTCGTACCTAGATGAAAATCTGACCCAGAAAACTGAATGGATCTTTTACCATAGCCCAGTTAACTTCTGTGCATGGTTTAGTTTAAGTGGTCCTTTACTCTTAGCAAAAACAACTTAGCATTTAAAGTTCCTGCAACTACTGCAGATGTTAAAATGGGACAGCAGGTGCGTATTTTATTTACACCTCTGCTATACAGCAGATGTAACCTGGTGACCTGATTTTTCTCTTCTGTGGGTACAAAATACAACAATGTTATACCCTCTATTTAAACCTGTTCCTGGATAGTGAAGCAATAGCTAATCTGATTCACATCATGTCAGCTGGGTGCAAAGCTGTCATCAAGGCAAAAGGTGGCTACATTGGAGAATCTAAAATATAAAACATATTCTGGCTTGTTTAACACTTATAATTCCATGTTAGTTCCTTTAAAGTTTGGATACCCTCAAAATAAAGAAAAATCATTGAATGAGAAGGTGTTTCTTTACTTGTGACTGGTACTAGATATATATATATATATATATAAGCCTAATTCATTGTGATTCCTCTATATTTTTTTGGAGATGAGAGCTAAACAGATGATGAACAATAAAGTGAAAGCATTTCAAAACCATTCACTTTTGTAGATAGGCATTGTGGAGAAAATCATCTTCAGTGTAACATTGGACAAAGTAAAATCTTATCTGTTTATAATATTTTTCCTACTGCTTTCTATTGCACCAGAATATTGACAGATTTAATTCTTCCAATGTAAACAGCAGGTGATACAAGAATGTTAGAAAATAGATTTTGTATGCGATCTTTGAGAATAAATTTCTTTACAATAGATAGAGCTACAGGGGTCAGCCAGTTCCCCAATCTAATACCGCACGCTTCACCTATAGCAAGACACTGCTCAGCCTCAGGAGGCTGGATGCCCTATACCAAAACATAATTTACCCCAGGAATTCTATGCACAAGGGATGGCATCTGGAGAAGACTAACTAGGTAATTAGACCACCAGACGTGGTGTCCAAATATAATAACAAAGTAGAGTTGGGGGTCACAGGTAAAAGGTCAGTCCTGGCAGCATACAAGGTCAAAAACAGGTAGGGTCAGCGTCAATAAATCTAACAAAAGACACACCAGATGCAAGTTAGCCCACCTTAATAATACAATAGGCAACTGGGGACTGTGAGTGGAAAGGCTATAAAGTCCTATTACCCAATTCAGCAGTGCAGAATGGAACCAGGGACTAATCTGCTCCTAAATGCCTTTCACAGCCTCACAGTATGTCCTGAGGAAGCTGAAAAGGTACATCCTAGGCTGCACAGCTAAATGGAAGCAAGAGATGCTGCTATTTCCTGTTTTCCTGTTCAATGACATGGATGGACAGAATAAGCAGGGTGTGATACTGTGGTGGTGCACAGCATGGGATCGCTATGGGATCTTGTTTAATAACACTTTTACTGTCTGCACAGTTTTCACCTAGAAATAGATAAAAGCTCCCACTCAGCCTTAAGGAGGCTCTTAGTTGCTCCCAGGACTTATGCAACTGATGATTTCTTGGGGAGGCACAAGGTGACCAGGGAAATCCTTTTAATGTCTCCAGCAGGTGTTCTTTGCCACAGTTTAAAAACGTGCATTGATTTTGTCAGTCAATCCTTCTGGAATAAAGAAATAACAGCATGATATTTACACACACCAGTGATCTTGTTGAGTAGATAATAGATATATTCTTGGCTGTTTTGAGTTGTTTCTTAACTGCAGTAAAATGCATCTAATTAAATCTCAAAAGGCTCAGTCCACAAAAGCATAATGTAGATGGTATTTTCATCAACCTGCATTATTACTTTTTGATTGAAAATAGATTTAAAAATATAAAGATATTATTGCTCAATTTACTGCACTCACAATATTCTATTACGTTTACCTTCAAGGTGGCTGAAGATTTTCTGTACGGGGAAGAAGATGGCTGCGTCCTGCTCTGGAATGTGGATAGGTGAGTTGCATGGGTTTAGTTCAGTTTTAAGGATTGGCAAATGTGTCCTGGTTTGGCCGTTCTTTGTTCGGCAAATTATTTTGATTCAGCAGCCTGTTTGTGAATAACCCATTAAAGTCAAACCAATGATGCAAAAGCTAAGTAATAGCTGATTGTTAGATGATAATGTAAACAGTGGGCAGGATTCAGGTTGGCTGGTGGTAGTCAGAGGGGGTTCATGTCATGCCAACCATGACCCAATGGGAATGCTTTTTGTGTGTACCTAACTACTCACTTCCAGCCAAATATGCCAGGTGAACATTGTCCAGGAGCTGGATGTTACAATGCCAACTGCTTTTAAGTTGGTCAACTTGAATTGGAACTATGTTGACCTACAGGTCATTTCATGACCCAAACGCTCCTCCTACCCCCCCCAACCATCATATACTTTTCTTCAAATCCAGTCCAAACCTCAAACCCAGCACTACAACATGAATGACTAAACAAGGACCCTGCTTTCTGTAAACATATGAACCTGTAAAAGGCGAAGACTTGGAAATGACCATGAATACAATAAAAACAGTAAAATAGTAAAAAGGACAGTTATTGTATTTTATTTTATTTTTTTTTTATATTTTTTTCGTCCTAAAATGGTTTACAGGATAGTTTTTTTTTTTTAACCGAACACCAAAATATCCCTAAGCTCTTCTTTTTTTTGGTTTTCCCACTCTCACATGCTCATTATGACAATTTAGCCTTTCTCACTTTAGTTAAACCAAAAAACTAGACAGACTGACAGATCCATGCTTGCTGTCACTGCTCATATTCCGATGTCATCTCCTTGGCACTGCCATCTTTTGTAACAGCTAAACATGTGTGCTGGTGGTACTTCAGTTTCACCATGTTATGTTGCCAAAAGAAGAGAAATATGAAGAGGTCTCTGTGCTCTGATTACTCTCTAAGGCAACAGTTACTTTTTGGGAATTTATCTGCCATCTAGACTTATAAAAAACCTGTTCCTGCAAGGTGCATCTGGAAAAAATGTTTCCTATAGCTAAATAATTTTTTTATCCAGATGACACATCTATTGATATATATAATTTTGTACTGAATTTAAAAATCAAATCAATAAAATATTTTAGTTAACATTACAGATTGCCTCAACATCATGCATATATACCATAGTATTACTGCAATAAAACAAGCCTGGTTAGACATTTGTTGTTCAGATCCACCATGAATGGGAAAACTAAAAATTGCTTATTTGAGTACCTAACCCAAACAATCAGTAAAATCAATGGGCAAAATCTGACAATAGTGCGTTGGTAAGTAGTATACTAATCATAGCACACATTTTAAGCAAATATGTTTCAAAAATACTTTTTTCTACAGAACACAGAATGCAATAAACAGAAACTTTAGCTGTACAAGAGTTTTCTGCCCCTGCCATACACAAATGCATCCTAATAATGCTAGTTAGTTTAAAACTGTCATGGTTTCAGAGACATCTTCTTCAACTTCCCTGGCGGTATGATAATTTTAGTATTTTTAAATGTCAAAGTGGCATATGACATTTAAAAATACTTGATATTTTAAATTTACCGCCGGTCCTGCCCCTAGCGCACGTCACCCACCCACACACACGTTGCATGGCCGCCCGGCATCTGCATCCCCTGCATCTCCCACGTTCACACGCCGTTATGCGAGGCCAGGGGACACAGATGCATTGCGATGGAGATGCAGATGTCAGCTGGGCATTGCCATGTGGACACAGATGCTGGGGCTGGCATCGCTGGAGGATGCTGTGGGCTCGTGAGGAACAGATAAGCCCTCAACTTCCCCCCGAGTGTGGAATGGCTTTACTGCTTTGTCATGAAATTTCCCCCCGAGCCACACTTGGGATTACTGCCAGGGGGTTAATTAACATGCTTTTCTGTGTACAAAAATCACCATCTCCTGCACAAGGTACACACTAACTCTCAAAAGAGTCCAAACACCTAATTTAACCCCCTAAATGTGTACCTATGCCCCTTCAACCAACCCCCTACCCCTTCACCCACAATAGCATACACACTTTTCATTAGTCAACCTCTAAAGTGAGCTTGTTACCCATATCCGCTGTATGTGGCCTTGTCCTGCACAGAGGCCTTTAAGCAGATGGCGTGCAGTTTCTCTGCCAAAATTATGCAGCTCCAAGATCCTGATGGAGGAATAAACTAATGTAAATTAGATGCTAACATTGTAAAAGAAAAAACTGTTGGTGTTAATAATGTACAATGGAAACTTCCACACATTATTCCTGCCTATAACATGTCTGTCTTTGACAAATAAAAAGGTATAATCACACATGGAAGCAGCTAATAATACTAAATACCTTTGGTAGCAGCACCTCTTGTTAATGTGTTGCACCCAATGTGCTATTAGAAAAATGGATGTAATGGTACAGATGCCTCCAAAATTCATGTAGTTGTTTATTATCATATTGCATTTTCAGTAATATAAATTAATCTTTGTATTAACAAGAGACTGAATTAAGACATATTTGCAATAACAGTTTTATGGCTTGGCTAATCACAATTTACATTTCATTTATTGCATTTCTACTGGCAATTAAAAGTTAGCATGCAATTCATCAATGTGATGTCTCTACATAATAGTTTGGAGATTTATGTTTTTTTTATTCTAGTTTTTATTCTTGTCTAGACATTCTGGCTTACAATTTATTTTCCTTGTATTAATAAAATTCTATAATAAGGATACAGGACAGTTCAGAGTGCAGTGGGGGTAATTCCAGTATTGCTACACGTGCTGTAAGTACAAGACAAGAATTACAATCAATACAAGGCATTAAATACCTCCCTTTAGTCTAGGGCAGCCTTGTACAGCTTAGATGACACAGTCCCCTAATGGCTGCCCCTCCCAAATTGTTTAACACTCCTCACCTATTAGCCAAACCCACAAAAAACATGAGGCTGTTCTGAACCAAACTGGCTGAGACAGCTATTTATGCAAAAAATACATACTTTTTATTATTATACTCAAACCAACACAAAATAACTTAACAGTAATATAACCATCATCAACCATCAACACAGTACTGTTGCTGCAAATCACTTACTGGCTGCGGATTCTGGAAGGCACTCCCAACAAGACCCTAGGCCACATGAGCCAAGGGGATTGATATTTTTGTCCTTCAGACGTGCTACTCTGCCTCGGGTGCCAATTCTAACAATCCACAGACTCACCGCTGGCCTAATAAGCTGTTAACATTATTAAAACTGTCCCCATGGACACCAAACCAAAGATTTGTCCTTTACCACATTTTTACCCTACCAAGACAATTTCCTTCCAAGGACCACAACCACAGGAAACCCTACTATTTAGCTCATAACCTGCAACTATAAGATAAAGTAGGGCAAGCAGCTATGTGGAAGTTCATCCCACCTTCCAATGGCCTTACTTCCTTTAGAGCATTTCCCTCCAGCCATAGCCTCCCTGCCCACCACCCTCACACCACCCATTGTCCTCCTCCCCTCCACTATACATTAAACATTAAACTGGACCCAGTCATGTAGCCCCTCCACCCATCCTATCCTATCCTGCTTCTCTTAATTTCACCTTCGGACCTACCTTTATCAACCTTCTTACCTCTGTAGAACCCATAAAATACATTTCAGATGTTAGAAAGCCCCTAAAATATTATATGGAAAAAATGCTTTTTACATCGGTTGCTGGTGGAAAGAATGTCCCCCATACATTGGTGGTCGAAATGCCATCTCTGCAGACAGCTTTAAAAAGAAAAGCCTTGGTTTCATGTAGCTGGCTCTCACATCAGTCCCTACCCTCGTTAGGAGTCCCTACACTCATGATACAAACACTATTGGAAGGATGCCTGGTAGCCTATTAGTATGGTAGTATGAGATAATGGAAGCACCCAAAGGAAATCCATACAAATACAGAGAAACATAGAATCCAAGATCCAGGAGTTCACAGTAGCAAGCTAAACCACTTGGCTTCCATGCTTGTTTTCACTTTCAACTGGAGTGCCAATCAATATTTAAGCAATGCCACTTTAACTTACTTGGCTTAGGTCTTTGTGTGAAATAGAATTATATATATATATATATATATATATATATATATATATATATATATCTTTGCTTTCAAGCTTTAATGTAAATGAGATGTAGAGATGTCACATACAGCAACTTGTCAACCTGGCAGCAACAGAGTGAAGGGGCCTTTGGCAGGTAAGTGTGCCATAATGGCTAAACCCTTGGAGCCAACAGAAGAGTTCAATTCCACTTCATGTGTTAGGATTTTCATTTTAAATCATTGCAATCATTTGCAGTTTTGTCATTCTCTGACAGACAGTTCAGGGGAGTGAGGAGTAACTGTGGCTACCATGTACATTAGTTAATTATCTCTCATTCACAAAATTGTTACATTTGCAAATTATATAGTAGGCATAACTGAGAGGGCAGAACATTTTCCTGAATCCCTGCCCTAGAATCTATTTTACTACCATAGTGATCTAAACAGATTGGCTAAGGCTATCTATTGTAGAGGTTGTAAAGTCTGTAAAGACTAAACATGACATAGTCCACCTCTTTTCTAGATAATAATCAAATGAATTGAGAAATTTAGGGAATTTGTGAGCAATATGAACTATTTTTATAGTTCCATTTGAATGTAAGCATGGAATGAAATGCTTTTTGTTCAAATATTTGGAAGCTAAAAAGGGTCTCTTTTCCGTTTTTGTTAAAATGAGAGATATCTATTTTATTGTTGAGGTTGTATTTTATTATGTAAAGGTTAACAACAACATAAAAATGTATTGAGCAAACATTTTATAATTTTTTTTGTATGAGACATCTACTAGATTCTATGTTGGGAATTTATGGTTAGATAAGGTCATACATTGCTGCCTTCCACAAACAATGCCTGTTACAACATTGGAGGGTTTGGGGAAATCTCCACTTTAGAAAAGAATTACCACAATGATAATATTTTGCACAAATGCCTATTTAGGCTGTTGAATGGGGCTAGTGTTGTACAGGATAATGGAAAAAGCCACAGTAACATTAGAAAAGTCAATCTAGAGGATGCCTCCCCGTCCTCCATAGAGCTGGACAGCACTGTGTGTAGAACACTCGTTTAGTCTGCTGTTGCTGGAAATGGCCATGAAAGATCCTTTCTAGGGACAAAAATGTAGTGTATGTATGTATTTATGTAGCTTTATATGCAGGATGTCCCCCACCTATCCTGGGGCCCAGAAATGAGTTTCCCCTATTGACCGCTGTGGCTTCTGCTGTTTTTTAATCACTACAGGACACAGTATTGACCCATGGGCCATTGGAAGGACCCCAGTGGCCAACTGGGATACACTATTTATTCCACAATTCCTTGAAAGTGTGGAATAGGATAAGTAAAAGCAGTCTATTATGCAGCCATGCAAAATGGCCACCAGACTGGCAAGTATAATGCTGTTTTTGCCATTGTAATTTTGTTATCCCCCTGACAGGGCCACCGTAAATTGCCTCTTTGGTACAATCTTCGGTTCCTGCATGTACACATCCTTCCACATGCTGAGCAAATCATGCATGGCTGGTAGAAATTTCACATGCGGGCAAAGTCTAGCAACAATTCTTATAGAATCAAACACTGTGCAGACTCATACATACACAAGCAGACATGCCTGACATATACCTATATCTTTCTGACAAATTCTGATATTTTAACACCAATTTAGAGCTAAACTTTTTCTGAATTTTGTAATAATTTTTTTTTTAAATTTTCATTTAGATTCTTAGCTTAAATAGCTCATTAGAAGCAAGTGATGATATGATCTTGATTTTGAGTACCCTTTGTGATTCTCAAGAGTTTTTAGTACTTTAGTAGGCGATAGTAAGTGCTTCAGAAACTGGATGCCTCCAATTGAAAGCCACCAATCAGATTTCAAGTAGTAGTTAGCAATGTTCAGAACATTGAAAATGTATTTCTTATTGGCTAGAAGACGTCTTTGTATGTTTTCCTAGTTAACCTTAAATAAAGACCATCTGCCTATATATATATTTATATTTATAAATTACCTCCTTTCTCAATTTGTTCATCCTTAACAGTCTATACAGCACTGTTTATCATCATTCCATCATTGATATAGAATATTTTAACTTTTTTGTAGCTGAGCCTCAATTTTATCTTTAACTTGCCCCCAACCCCTTCAAGCCACTGACCACAAATGAAAGGGGTATTTTTTACTTGTGGCCTGTGTTATCCTTGTAAAAAAACTGTGCCAAAGATAAAATGACCAATAAATGATTAACTACATTCCAAAGTACCATTACTTTTTTAAGCTAAATAGTCCATATGAGAGATGGTTTTTTGTGGCCACAAGAATTGCTTTAGAAAGAGAAAGTGTTAACTTTCTTTATAGGTCATCGAGAAGAGACTATTTAGGTAGAAACACCTTCAGGTAATATAATAAAGAAAAGCAAGCATTATTTTGATTACAATAGCTCCCCAGGAATGGTAATTAGAATGGCTCTTTTAAATAATAAATTACTGGCTTTAATTATCTGCATAGTGGTGTTTTGATCATCTTACATATATAATTGTATAGTAATTATTATCTTCATTTTAATACCATTAGCTTCAAAGTAATATATTTATTCAACAGCATTTGCATAAAAACATTACCTTGTCGTTTAGCTTGAAAGTGATTGACTGCATAAATTGCCTTAATTATTCTGGTCTATTGACATAAATTTTAAGCCAATGTGTTGTTTTCACCTTTGCTTTTTTATTATTGTGGGTTTTTGGTCAACATGAGGAGGATATAAGTGTCTTCTACATTATTATACTTGTAAACCATTAGTATCTAACCAAAATGATATTTCAATTTATTGCCATTAAACTATGTTATGGCAAATGACAACAAAACTTAATGGTGTTCAGAAATTCAGGCGGCAGAAAATTTTATCCGTGAAGCTTTAATCACACCAAGAGGAAATCGGGGTTCCACTCAGATTCATAGGAGATGCCATGTCAATACAGTAGCTTTCTGAATGAGTTGTATATGGCATGTACACAAAAAGCTACTGACAGTGGTGCATACTTTGAACAGTAAGGACAAGTGGTTTGAAAGAAGCCATCTACATTAAATTAGAACAGCCATCTCTGAATAGGATGGGAGTCTTTAACATCTTCAGTCTTTCTGCAATATTGCCTTTTTGTATATCTAACCAATTGGTTTGACAATCAAACATTTATTCAAGTAAATTGAAGTTTTAACACATATGCAGACTTCCTGACACCAAAGATGCAATTATGTAACTAGAACAGGGTTGTTCAACAAATTTCACACCCCCTGGTTTTGGACATTCCTCGTCTGTTATATCAGATTTCATAGTGGTTGGATTAAGGTGTTTGTATTGTGTAGATTGACATACTGTTTTATTTTCCTACATTGGTAGAGTTAATACAGCGGTTGGAAAATCTGAAAAACATCCTCAGCATTACAAGACCATTTCCAGTTGAACATGATACTATTACTAATAACTGTACAATGGATACCTGGATAAATGAGAAACCTGACCAGCATATTAACTTCTCCCAATGGGACTGATTTATTAAAACTCCCCAAGGAAACACTTTCATCAGAGGAGCTGGGTGATCCAGAAAACATGTAATGGATTTCCGGTTTACTGGATTACCCAGCTTCCCTGATGAAAGTGTATCATCTCCAGCCTTGGAGGGCTTTATTTAATCAGGGCCAATGTCTAAGGGACTGCACGATATAGCCAGTTTCCAGTAATTGATTAGGTACCTCAGTTATTTACAAAAAAAAAAGATTTAATAATGGATGCAATATATATTTCCTTTGATCTGCTGCACGTGTTGTATGAATATCTGTACACTTGTTTGAGTAGTTTCTCATAATAAAATGTTCTTTGTTTTAATTTGCCAATAATTACCCGAAATTGTTGATAATATCAGCCTATACAAACAAACAAACCCTTTTTTATTTGGTTAAAAAATTGTTTAAAATCAATTCTTGAATAAGGTGTCAACAGGAACATTCAATCAGAAGTATTTGGGGCTACCATTCCTTTTTTTCATGGGATCAGCAATTAACAATGTCAAATAGCTAATAAACAGAAGATCATTGTCAGCAGTGTGAATTACGCAGAGATGAATGAAGCCAATATGAGCTTTCATGAACTGTCTAGAAGATTCCTTTATAGGTTAAAAAAATATATAAATTTGGTCAAATTTTATACAGTTGAATGCTTTTTTTATAAATAGGTCATTTTCTTGAAAAGTTACAATTTATTAGGACAGCTCAACAAAACAACATATTTTTCACTTGCCAATGATTTTTCAATATATTTAGTGTATTTCAGGTCTGCTGAATCCAGAAATTACATCAGTTTCATTGATTTGGCTCTAGTTCTTGAAATACAGAAATCAGAATGAACGATTTTACCAACAACAAATGTTAACATAGCATATTATTATCAATTCTTATTTACACCGATGTTTTGCATTTTATATATATTAAATGTAGCATTATTTTCATGAAACTTTCATTTGCTTTCTTTTTATTCAAACTTTTTTTTTTTTACAGAAATATGAATTCTTAAAGAAGAAGTTGTTTAAATGACCCTAATGTATTTTTCTACATTTGTGGTGAATATTCGCAGCAAAAACAGAGATAAACAATACAGAACTTGTGAAACAAACATATCTTACATATTTTAAACAAACTGGGGGACCAAGTATAAGTATTGGGCTCCCCAAAACTTGTGTAGAATGTCTACGTTAGTGGAAAAATGGTTTTTCCTTTGGTGTACCTATCGTATGGCGAGAGCCCAAAAATCATCATATTTTTGTGCTGTGAATGTAAAAGGTTTCCACTGTTACAAGAAAAACAAGTGGGAGTACTCTGATTTGGTATCAACAAGACAACCTGTGCCGCATGGTGCTGATGTTCCCATACCAGTGTTCAGTACACTCCCTGATATTCCTGTATCCAACATGGAGGATATACAGGGTTTGGAGTGTAATCCAGGAGTTAGCAGTAGAAGTGAATATGAAGAAAGTGTTTTATCAAACCAGCAGTTCTCCCAAGAAGAGCTCAATGATTTAATACGTGACCTAAGTCTGTCAAAACAAGCATCTGAACCTTTAGCATAGGACAAGAGAGGTGATACTCCTACCATATTTAAGTGAAGATGGAGACTTTGTGTACTGTTGTAACATCCCTGGACTACTAGGCCATATGGGAGTACCAGAATACCAAGCAGAAGAGTGGCTGCTTTTCATAGACAGTTCTACTCAAAGTATGAAATTTGTTTTACTGCATAATGGCAACTGCTATGCATCAGTTCCAATTGGTCACTCAACAAAACAAAAAGAAGAATATGAAAATATCAAAATGGTCTTACAAAAGCTTTGCTATCATGAACTCCAAGGGAAAACATGAAAAAAGGTGCAGAGAAAATCACTAACGAGCCAATGGTTGGCAAAGAAAAAATCATTCTCCCTTCACTACACATAAAGTTGGGATTAATGAAGCAATTTGTTAAAGCTCTGAACATGGACGTGATTGCTTCAAATACATTTTGTGAATTCTTCCCTGGATTACTGAAAAGTTAAAACCAGGAATCTTTGATGGACCCCAGATTCGGAAACTGATAAATGATTCAAATTTCAAAGGTTACATGACTGATACTGAAGCTTCTTCCTGGCACAGCTATGTCATGGTTGTCAAGAACTTCTTGGGTAACCATAAAACACAAAATTATGAAGGACTGGTACAAAACTTGCTCTTAAACTTAAAAAGCTTGGGTGCTACTATGAGCATAAATGTACACTATCTCCATAGCCATTTGCAAATATTTCCAGAAAACCTTGTCGATTTCAGTGAGGAACATGGGGAGAGGTTCCATCAAGATATAAAGGTGATGGAAGAAAGGTATCAGGGCAGATGGGATAGACATATGATGGCAGACTACTGCTGGACCCTTCAACGTGTTTGTCCTGATCATCAGCATGAAAGAAAATCATACAAACATTCCATGACTTCTTTGTAATTAGTTCTGTAAATATAACAAATATAGAAAATATTGACATTGAGTATTTCAAAAATTAAATTTTGTTTACGTAGGCATATCTAGTTTAATTTTGCTTAATTTTCATGTTTCATTAGTTTTCTATGAGATTGTTATTGAGGTTATTATTTTAAAAACTAGAGCCAATCTAGCAAAACCAATACCATATTTGGAATCTGTGCATCAAGCATAACCTAAAATGACTTTAATCTGTTTGGCAAGAAAATGTTTGTTGACAAGTGTAATAGGTAAAGTCATTCAAATGAGCCAGGCTCTGACTTCTCAAATGTCTTCTTGGATCCTCCAAAAAGTGTTAGATCCCCTGCCATCATTTCTATCTCTGTATACCTGGCAACAGTCAGAAGCACAATATATTGTATTATGAAGTATATGAACATAAACAGAGGAAACATGTAAGGGGGGGGAATTAACCTAGGATGCTTACTCTTATGCTTAGAATTAACCTAGGATGCTAACTAAAGTCAATTATACTAGTAAGTAGGGATAAGTGAGCAACATTTTAAAATTCGATCTCACGGCGAATTGGACTGTTCTCACTTACCGAACATGTAAGGTAAAACGGCCTGTGTAAATTGGCCCGTCGAGACCGAATTATTTTGCTGTCAGCTCCGCTACCCTAATTGCTGTTGCAGCCCTGTACTATGTGTTCTTGGATAGAGATTCTCTATCGAAGAACACAGAGTCCTGCGGCTGTGCTCATTATGAATGAATGCAGCTGTGGGAATCATCCCGTGATGGGGAAGGAATACAATTTCAAGGTGTCTTATCTTTTGTCTATGTCCTTATTTGAGCAATTGCCCCTCACTTGCTGTCAAAGTAATAGTGATGGGAAATCTCTCCAGCTGGGACACTGAACACAACAAAAATAAAAACTGCTTACCATCTTACAGGTGCCGGAAGTAAGGTCAACTCCCTCAATGGTGTCGTTCACACTAAAAACTACTGGCAGAATTGAATAACTACTTACTTACTTACTAACAGGCTATTTTTTTTTGTAAAAATAATACTGGAATTTTGATTCTGCCCTAGGTCACATCTTTGTGGTATGGTACTACTAACATCACTAAAAAGAGCAGTAAGTAACATGCAGAATATGTGAGAATCCAATAAGCCATGATGATGGACCTATGTTGCAGCACACCAACACCCTTTGTAATATACCTATAGGTATAGGTGTGCAGAGGGCAGGAGAAAAGAAAAAGTACATAATTATGTGTTTTGCCACGCATACAAATATTTAAACCCTTCCCACTATATTGTTGTTTTCTGCCAAACTATTAGGTCTCTATAGGGTTTGCTACAAAGGGCATATGTATTAACATGTACGTATTAATGACTGCTGGTGCCTTCAGCCACAGGAAAGCTGTGCTAATAGCATGAGTCTAATTAGTGGCTGTGAAATACTTTATTATGGTAATAACACTAACTGATTGTACTTCTTCAACCCAGTTTCAGCCAATCATCAAGTGCAAGGTAACTCTATACTGTCCTTTAATAATCTCTTACCTGCCATGTGCTACTGTGGTAACGATTAATATTTAAAGATCTCTCCTTTTGCTCTGCAGGCCCTGGCTCTGATCCAGCACTGGCCAGCAACCAGTTTGGCTCAGCCTGATACTTTGGACACATCCGCTCAAGCAATCATTATTTTTTGGCAGCAACATTTTTTCAATTATCTCTTGAACCTGTGCTTGCTCAGATAGTCAATGAACAGTAATAGGCCCTACAAAAACAATTTCTGTTTAATGCTTGACTTAATCATCGTCTACTACTTCATTATTTGTCTCATTCATAAAGTTTACAAAGTTAAAGAACGTTTCCAAAGTAGCACATTAGATGATTTCTTCTGTGTCGTTCTGGCGGCTTTCATTTTCATGTGGTTTTCTCACACTCCAGTGGCGATCAAATAATATTTATTTTGTATTTCATTTTCACTTATGGACCTGCAGTGAAGGCCATTTACTTTGTAAAAAGCCAGAAACTGGAGTGCAGCGGAGAACGAATAAACAATCTTCGAAAGAAGGGGAAAAAAAGAAGGGATTTACTAACAATGGGTTTGTGTTAATTATTCATCAGAATACATAGTATTCTATCAACAAATACTATGGATTGTTTTTATCAAAAATTCATAAAATCTGTGTAGGGAAAAATAGGCAAAAAATAAGATTTACCAAGCAGATTCTGCCAGTATACCTCATTTTTATATAAAATTCGGTGGGCGAATCTTTTTAGGACCAAAGCTGCCAATTAAGTCCCCTTTTTTCCTGCATATTTTGAATTGTTCCAATACTATGGGGATATGGCAGGCAATTATTGAAATATTGAACTAAGCAGGTGATCAGCTTATCATATCTATTTCAGTAACTTTCATCTTTTAAGACTATTCATGTCATTGTGAATCCTGATATAATACAGTAGCAGCATTTTTGCAACTTGGGCTAAATGTTTGTTGGAATGTTTTAGGCAAATCCTATTAGGTAAGGGGAATCCGTTTATTTACTTGCTGACAATTGCTTTTTTGTGCTGACACTGTGTTTTATAACTTAACAACATGTAATGATTAATAGGGGAAATCTGCCTTCATCTTGGAGTTCAGCTTTCTGTAAACTGCAGAAGCTAACAAACACAAGCATGAAAAACAATATGTTTATAAGTAAACAGTGTAAATAACAATTGAGAGAAAAGGAGTTGTTAAAAGCTAGTTGGTGGGAGGTAAACTTTTTTTTTGTTTTTATGGGGGAGGATTTAAACCACTGTAAGTCTCATACTTATATATTAACCAAGGTCTCATAGGAGATTTTCCTGTCTTGTAGATATCCTAGTAACATCAGTGATCAGGACAGTTAAGAGTGAATCCCTAAAGTGTTCACAGGCACCAAAAAATCCAAACTCCTCACTTCTCTACCGGAATCTAAAATGTAGAAAATGACATTTGTATGTTTTCTGGAACATCATGTACAGATCAAATGACTTATCTTTAATCTTAACATGAACACTGAACAAGACAGATTGCCCCTGATTCATCAATAAAATCCGCGCTCACTGGAAGCGCGAAAGTACGCGCGGCCATCGATCGCGGTTTACCGCGGTCCGGACTCGAGTGTGCGCGTACACTCGCCTCACTGCCAGCCGGATTCCTGCCTTCACAATAATAAGCAAGAGATGCGCGGCTCCGGCCGCGAGCTTTTTCAGTTGCTGAATAGCGCAATGGCGTACGATTTCGGATCGCGAATACGAATGCACGACCGATAATCCGATTCTGCTTGATGAATCAGGGGCATTGTAACATGGGTTGTACTGTGTATAATTTACTATTGAGCACTAGAAACAGAGGGCCTGATTTAGTAAAGCTCCCCAAGGCTGGGTGATCCAGCAAACCTGGAATGGATTTGCTAAAAGTAACTTGTTACTTGTTATCAAATGTTTTCAATCCTGGTCCAGATCCATTCCAGCATTGCTGGAAGAACCAGACAGGTCTTCATGGTTAAAAATTCAAAAATGGATATATCCTTGCTAGCAGGAAAGCTCAAATCAAACACTGATCTATGAAAAATGAACCTAAAGCTGTTTACACTGGGACTCAAGAAACACATACCCTACAAAGTTATCCTTCCTACTCTCAGTGCTATCTCAAGGCGCTCTGTTCCAGACCAATTCCTGATGCCCAGTGGGAAGTCAACACTACTGTATATATTAATCTCTTAGGTTCCTAAAGCTTTCAGTATTTCCTCCTGTTCACTTTAGCTCACTACAGTTCTGGAAATGTCAGTTTCCCAACAAACTTCACAAGTTTATTTGTATGGAACACAGAGCAGAATTTAGTGGGGTAGGAAGCATTTCTTTTAATGTAAAGGTTCATGTCTATGAGTGTTGTTTCCTTGCCTTTGACATGCATACATGTGTTTGAAACACAGGTCAAACACAGGTCAAACACAGGTTAACGTAAATCTTTACTTTAATTGAGCAGTACTTAATCTGCAGTGCACTGTACTGCATTCCTTTGGACACATCAGGTCCTATTGAGATGCATTTGGACTGCAAGCAATACAAGTAAAATGCAGCTTTTTGTAGTCAAGTTCTGAATTTGAGTAGCAAACACAGCATTTCAAAATGCCACTAGTTGATATGATCCTTTACATACATGACAGGGTTCACTTTTCCAGAGGCTATTAGAATGAGGCTATTAAGTACACAAACACCCATATATTGCAGCAGTGTTTAGACTATGTCCAAGTAATCCAACATTTCAGGCCTTTTGCAAAGGTCTTACTACTTTTTTCCATTGGCACAATCACAACATGCTTCTAACCTGGGGAACACTTTAAGCAGCCCATTATGAGTGCTACCAGAGAGATGTCTGGAACACCCAAGAATTGTATTTTGGATCAAGAGGAGAAGACCTAGCACAGTGGTGTATAATTGCAGTCCCCAAGGGCCAGATACAGGCATTGATTGTCAAATAAATTATTTTTCTGACTATTTGCGAACTATTTGTTACTATTGTTTGTCAGAGAAATGGTAAAATATGTGTGGACCATAGCCTTTGAGGACTGGAGCTGGAAAGTTAATGGAAAACGTATTACTGTTTCAACTTTTATGAGATGAACTGTACTCCATTCTATCATGGAGATAATTAAAGACATATAGATACATAAATAGGTTGAAACCTATAGTTAGAACCTTTTAATAAATTGAATTTAATTAATATTATTTACTTGAATATACACACTGCAGGTAATACATGGGTAGAGAATTTATGATCGCAGCTATAAATCATTAAGATTATAACCTTTATTGACAGACTGATAACCTGGAGAAAAGGGATGGTACCCCATTCTTGTTCTTTTTTTTTCTCATTTATTTTTTTGTGATGTTACAAAGAGAACCACAAGCTGACTCACTTTAAAGTGGAACTATAGTTCTGCAACAAAAAAATTGGGAGCAGACAAGATTTTGCAGAAGGGGTAGGCAATGTTTCTTCTGCAATACAACATGCTTACCTGGAGCAGCTCAGTGTAATATGCCAGGATATTGTGAGAAAAATTGTGATCATGTAGGTAAGTTTATTTTATTGCAGAAAGGATTTTACCTGTCCCTTCTGCAATAAATGTACCTGCCTGGTCACAATTTTTTATTTGTAAAGTTTTAATCACTATACAGCTTTATTAGGTTTGTTTATTTGATTTGTTTGTTTGATATTCATAAACTTGCTGAATTTCTTTGATCCATTTTTAAGTTTTGTTGGTAAACACTCTTTTACTTTTTCTATTGTTGCAGTGGTGTCATTTTATCATTATCAGCAGGATATTAGAATCTTGTACTGTCTGTGTATGATGCGCATGAACCCTTATCACAATAAAGTTGCAACTTATTGTTGTTAAGTAATAATAAAGTATTGATATATGATTCTGGTTTGTACTTAGGAAATAAAAAAGCAACATTGAGATTTCATCAGATCTTCAACCTCAGAAAGTAGAGTTACTGGAATTGCATACGTCACCCTTTGTTATTGCAATGTGTGTTTTTCTTCTCCTATTGAAAAAAAACATATTTTATGCTTTTCTATCATTTCTGAAATCTTAGATATGCAATGCTGGTCCTATATCAATTCTACTAATCTTCATTATCATTTTAGTAGGTTTATCACTTCTGAATGAGGCTTGTTTTCTATTATTAATTCATACTATATTGTTATGCATGCTGCTGATATTAATATACTGGCTTCAAATTCATTTGAGTCCTTTCCGCAATAATAATGAGAATTGCACTAGACGTACTCTCATACAGTACATTAATTATTGATTTGATTTTTCATTTTTAGCAAGTCCTACCTTTTAGTGAGTATTATAATTACTCCATTGTAAGTTAAGCTTAAGTATTACTATGAAAGTAGGCAATGAGCACTCATGGATACAGAATATGAAACTGCAGTGGTTGCTTCTTATGTTTTCACTTTATTGCTGAGCCCTGCATGCTTATTAAATGGCTTATCACCTTATTGACATTAGACAAATGTCAAGAGGTTGGAAAAAGCCAAAAACTCTTTGAAATCAATGAGAAAGTTTGTTATTTTTTATGTCAAATTAGGAAAAAAGAATGCATGATTAAAAAATGTCCCCAATTGCAATTTGATGTGTATTTGCGGCAAAGGCATAAAGGCAATTATTTTGTGGTACACCCATTGAACACTGTTCAATGGGTGAACAGTGTTCAATGGGTGAACGGCTCAATTCCATCTTCTGCATGTTTTTGTAATATATACAAGGTCTGCCTATTAAATAGGGAGATGGTGTTTCCATTTCTTAAACAAAGCAGTGAAAACTGATTATGAACACTTGCCATGAATGTTTAACGTTATCCAAATATGCGCAACAAATGGTGGCACTCTCTGACACTTAAAACCTTTAAAAGTTGAGCAATGCACCTATTTGAAAATTTATTGTAAATTTTTAGTAAAATTTCACACCAGAGCAAAAAGAGTCCACTAGAAAATTTGCACTCACAATCTTAAGGAACTTGAGGTGGACCAGGACCTTTTTCAAGAAGTCATCACCTAGATGACTGGATCTTCCAGTATTATCCTAAAACAAAACGATAGTCCATGCACTGTACTGGAAAACACTTTCATCAGTAAGAATCAAGTCATTCTTCATCACTATATTTCATCCTAACAATGCCCATCTTCACACAACTCTTTCTGTGAAACAGTTTTTGACCGCCAAACACATTACTATACTGGAACATCCTCCATATTCACTGAATTTTGCCCCTTGTGACTAAATTGAAATTGGTGCAGTAAAAAAAAAAACAAACACATTAGATATCTTGAAACAGCTGACAAAAAGTGATCTGCTCCATGCTTTCAACCAGTCAGCCAGGGCATAATCTCAAATGGATAGTATATTAAAGGGGACAAGCATTACAATCTTCAAATCAAAAAAAGTTAGTTATTATATAAATCTTGTTATTTAATACACAGACCTCATATCTCCCCATCCTTTCCCTCTCTTTCCACCTCTCAGTCCTCTTGTTCTTTCAGTTCTTTCCTTCTGTTCTCATTTGTATGGTAGGCTCCATTGCTTGTGTTGTGTCAGTTGAACTCTGCTTATGCCTTAGAGTTTATGAGGGTTCCAAAAATTTGCACCCTTGGAAACTCGCAGCATCTAAATTAGGATCCCTCTTTTTATTTTTTTAATTATACGTGCCAGTTTATAAACTAAGATTATCTGTACATCAACATACACATTTATTCTTGAAAAAAGTTGATTGCACATTAAAAGCACCAATTTCAAGAAATCATTTGGAGAAATAGCTATTTTGATAACCAAGTACTTTAAGTAGTTTGGAAGTTAAATGAAAATACTCATCTTCTGATGGCTAATTAACAAAAAAACACATTTCATGTTTTGAATGGATATATTTTATCATTATCCCATGCCACTTTTAAAGTTTAGAAAATCCTTGTAATAAAATGATTGAAGCCATAGACCTTACTCTTTTGTGATCAGTTATTAAAACATCTAACGACTGGCATGCTTAGCCTCATAGTTCCCCCAGCTGAGCATGGCTTTTTACTGTTGTCTATTCATTTCAACATATATTATTGTATTTTATAGTATATTTGGTTATATTTTAGAAATGTTTAAGTTTGTCAGAGTACACTGCCACCAGATATTTGACTACAGAATTCCTTTTTTAAAAAAAAAATTTTTGCTGAATTTCATACAGCAACATCAACCCAAACTAATTAGTTTCAGGCAGTTTTAGCTTCAACATGCTTTTTGGGTGATTTAAAGTTATTGGAGCATCAGTGAGCATGAAATATTTTTTTAACTTTTTGTATATGCTCTAATATACAGTATGCATGTTCTCTTTAATTGGTTTGCCCTGTATTTGTGTTCACAAAAGTCATGTATTTCAGAAAGGTATGCCCTCTATTGGTTAGATAACTATAATAAATATTATAATAAAAATGGTGACAAAAAACATGCAACATAAGAGCTACAGACATATTATATATGTAATTATATCAGGTAAATGCACAAACAAAATCATAAAATACATATAGCTTTTCCTTATTAAAGACCTAATTTGGTATACATTCTAGATGTTCTTTGTAGAGTCAATATTTCAAAGAAAGTACAACCTGTTTCAACAGAACAAAAATAATTAGATCTTGTGCTAAAGTGTTCAATAGTTCATTTTAATTGTGATTGTTTGTTATTTTATGTGCCATATAAATTAGAGATTCACATTCAATTACATTGCTGGCTTTGGACTCTTATGCGAGAATGAATATAATGCAGCTGACAGCTAGAAGATCTGTCATTTTTAGTTCTTGTATAATCACAAACCATGTAAATACATGCACCTGTCCCAGGAGATCTGATCAAAATTTCTAGGTTCTGCTTTTGCTTTTGATTGTTGAGAAATCTCTTGGAAATCATTTTTAAATTGCAGGTATACCGATATCCACAGTTGTTCAGGATCAAGGTCCTTGGTAAAAGTTCACAGCTAAGGAGAGATGTAAATCACTCATTTATGTTTCTTCATGTTTGAAGGGAAACAGAAAAAGCAGAAACGATATGTATAGGGAAGGAAAAGTCAGCATCATTCTTTTATTCTATAACATGTAGTCAGGTGGAAGAAGAAATAGAATGGGAATTCTGGGTAACATAAAGGCTTTTTATGTTTGTGAGAACAAAGTTTAATCAGAATATAGACACTTTCAGGACTCATGGATTAAATATGAGATTTGTTCCTACAATTCTCCATACAAATATATTACTTCTGCACTTCAGTGTGAGGTTAATTATGTGCATAAAGCTGATCTCTAACATAAACAAATTTGTTCTCACCGGGGCTGCTTTACTAAAGGAATGTAGGCTGTTCACGTACCAAGGTGAATTATTACCTTGCAAGGGATAATTCACTTAGCTTAGTGATTGTGAAATTGTAAAATTATATTTTACTTTGATCTATCCTTTACAAAGGGATAATTCTTTGATAGGTCAACGGACTATATTCCTTTGGTAAATCAAACCCAGTGAGTGGAGTGCTGACCTACAAGCTATATCACAATGTAAATTAGTGATCAACCTCCATCCTTTGCACTAGCCGAATTGGGCATTTCAACAAAATGTTCAACTTCAAAAGGATGATGCCAAGTCATATTCATGTACCTACACTGTTTCGTACACTAAAGGAAACGTTAGTGTAGCTTTCTGGTTGCTTGCTGTATCATGCTTCAGTGAAGATTTCAATCTGATTACTGTGAGAAATACACTGCCTGGCCCAAAAAAGTCACACATTCTAACATTTTGTTGGACTGCCTTTGGCCTTGATTATGGCATTCACAGTGGTATCATTTCATTAGGCTTAAGCATTGGCACAACTTTTATTGCTTTAATTGTGACTTTAATTTAAATGACTTGCATTAATTGTGTTCCCATTTTAGAATATTGCCCCTGGGAATGTTCCCTGTGTATTGTGGATAAAAAAAACACTGATAGATAAAACTCTACATTCAGGTACTCAACTGACCTATTTGTTTAGGAACTATGAAGCTACTAAACATAGACCTGAACAACTAAAGCAACCCCGGATCATAATACTGCCCCACCAGGCTTGGGGACTTTGTAAGGCTGTGTATCTTAAAAATGAAACGTTAGGACTTACTCTACTAGGGTATGCACAAACATAGCCAGCCATAGTATGGCACCTGCAGTATTATCTTTGCTTAAAGCATACCTATACTCAGAATTTTCACTTTACATAAAAAGGGTATAGAACCCTTTTATGTAGGGTAAAAATTCTGTTTTGTTTTAGGTGCAACATCCTTTTTTTAAAAAAAAAAAAAAAAAAGGGTGCAGCACCATCCCCTAATTCTTGGCTGCCTAGGCGGTCGAGAATGAATGGGAGTACAAAGCCTCCGGGATACCCACGTCAGGCATCCCGGGAGGCTCTTGGGCGCTCCTTCTTTGGATGCCCTGGCATCTCGGGCATGCACAGAAGGAGCCTTTTTGCTCAAAGTGAAAAAATTTGCCAATCTCACACATGCACAGTGAGATCAGCAATTTTTTTTTCATCCTACATCACCCGATCTCGCGCCTGGGTGGGGTGACAAAGGATGAAGAACCCTAAAGAGATGTTAGAAAATGACCCTCTGTGGTCATAGATGATGTGTATGGAAACTTTCAGATATTGTCAACGAGATGGTGTAACCATTTTTTCCTCCTTCCATATTATATATATAAGTAAATATTTATATGCCTGCTTTTTCTTTTTTGTTTCTGTTTAGTTTTCCTTGTTTTTCTTTGTTTTTTTTTTATTCCATGTATGTTTTTCTACTCATTTGTATAATGCTTGATTGTTGTTTTGTTTTTATTTATTTATTAAAACATCAGCAATAAAAAGTTTAAAAAAAAATAGGTTTCTAGGATTCGAGGATCATTGAGTTGCTGACCAAAGGAAAAAGAGTGAACTAGTGACATTCAACAATTACTGGATAAAAACCTAAAGCTCCAAGTCCGTTGGCTGAGTTACCTGTATGCAGTCAAATGATTCAATTTCAATTTTTCTGGAATAACATTTTTAAGAGAGCTAAGATAAACAAGTCTCCCTGTTAGCAAAGCAGAATGATATCCTTTTGTATGTTCTGCTTTCATGTGATTGCACAAGTAAGATAATTATGATAAGAATATTCCATTATATCTCAGTAGATCACAGTCAGACATTCATGTCATTACTGGAAATGTAATATATTCACAATAAAAGGAAAACTGAGATAATTCAAGATGAGACATGCAAAATAATCATAACTACCACATGTATTAAAATATCTTTTTCTCTGACACATAATTAAAGGCTATATTCCTGTGGTTAGAAAACAAACCGGGTAATTGATTCCTCTGTGTCATCTCTACTTCGATATGTATACATTTTTTACTGTTTTACTGTCAATTTGTGATGTATTTGTGTAAATACCTTCCATATTTATTCCATCATAGGCGACCCATGTAACAATAAGGGGTCTATATAAAAAGCAATGAATCTGACAACCACTGATACATGAGAATCTTCTAGATCCATGTACTTTAATGGCAGTAATTGATTCTCCACCAGGGAATGTTTCAGGGTAACAATGTTTGCTTACTGTAACTATGAAGGAGAGAAAATTATTATTATAACTATTATATATTATGTATTTATAGAGAACCAGCATATTACAAAAAGCTTTAAAGGATTCATAGTCATGTCAATACCTATTCCTCAAAGGAACTCACAATTTAAGGTACCTACCATAGTCAAAGGGAAACTTTTTTATGGGGGGGGGTTAAACTACCAGTATGTTTTTGGGGTGACAGGAGGAGTGCCCCGAGGAAACTCATTGCAAACTTGGAGATAACATGCAAACTCCATTGGACCCCAGTACTGCAATGGTAGCCACTGATGTCCCCAGTGTTACTCACCAAGAACAGTTTTTTTATATAGTATAGTACAAAGAATAGAGATCGATTACCATCCGTAACTGTCCCCCAGAGGACAATCTACAATGTTTCGCATACTCATATGACCTCCTACATATGAAGCTTTGAATGGTTGTTAGTAAGGTGAGACACTTGTTGGCTTCATGCTTTGGAGTCAAAGGACGAATATTGTATCCTTATTAGAATTTTATTTTATTGCTGTACTTATTACAAGGCTAAATTAGCTAACCCAGTGATCTATCTAATGTATTGTACAACCTAGTTGTAAGAATGAAACATTTGGTTATGGTCTTAAAAGAGAGAGAGATCCACAACATAAAAATGTCACCAGCAAAGTCTGTATCTGTAGGTGATTTAAATAAATAATATCTGCTGCAAACTAAATATATAACATGATATATATATATATATATATATATATATATATATATATATATATATATAGCGAGAGAGAGAGAGCTGTACAAGACACAAGAGCACATGCAAATGTTGCATCCATGCCGGATGGCTATATAACAAAGTGGCACCTTAACATGTGGCTCACATTTCAGCCTGCACATTTACAGGGACATGGACATGACATTACCAAGGCAAACCAATAATTACCCTTTTTATATACTGTGATGAATCAGTTCTTATACACCAAAGCACAGAGGCAGCATTAAAGCTTAGATATTCCTTTGTTCTTGTTTGCAGCAGAAGCTACAGAAAGTAACACTTAGCAGAGCTGCCCCTGGTTTCTGATCATCCCCTTGCAATGTACATGCTCTGTAAACCAAATGGATTCTTTGTGCTTAGTGTACAAATATTCCTTTTAGCTAGTAGCCAAGATGTAGGATTTATTGCACAATTTGAAGGAAAAATACACTTCATGCCAATTTAGTTAAGAAGTAAGAAGACTTACATTTAAACTGAGTAGTGTTAAAGGGAACCTGTACCTAAAACAAAGGCGGAGACTGACTTTTCTAGAAATGTTAGTTTCATGACTGTTCCTGGCTTCAGGTAAGAAGGAGTGATAAGCCATGATAGTCTGTATATTGCCTTAGTATACACCTTTGCTCTGCCACCTTTCTGGAAGGGAATTGGGCCTAATTTGTTTAGTCTGTGTGGGTCTGTGTGCTGCTTCTACTCAATCTAGTCTAAACTCTGGTGTGCAAGAGACTGAAAAAACCCAATACAAAGTACTTACACTGCATAAAAAATATATTCCAAGGTGCAAAGATCAATACACATTTGCATTAGTGTCCTATATAAATCGTATCTGCTTTAAATTCAGCTAAAACATTTTGTACAGCGTGGGGTAAGTTTATCACCCCTGTCAACTTTTTTTTCTGTCCAAGTGACATCAGCAAAGATATGTGAAGAAAACTGTCCCTGGAACAGAAACACACAAAGAAATATAAATCCTGTAGTTCTAACTCTTTCCCACTTGATCTTGGACAGGATGAAAATGTGATAGGAAAACCAGTACTAGACTACCAGACCATTGGGGACACTTATTTTTGTAAAAACAAGAACTTATCTAACTTTTGAGAGCTTCCCTAGAGATCCCTTGAACTGGGGCTGATTGACATCCCATTTGATGATGCCTGCATAGTTCTGGGGCCAAAGCCATGTGGAAGGGCCAGTTGCATGATACTAATTATCTTTTAGGTTGTCTACAAGGGAGGCATTTTAACTTAAACAGTAAGGGGACATTCTTTCCACTGGCCATCAATTTTTTTGACTTTTCTTCCTAATAATTTGGTTTTGGCAGGGGCTCCCTGATACCTGAACATAATTTCAAGGCTTCTCTATCTACACAAACACTAGCTGGTTTTACATGATTCTTGGCTTTTTGACCAGAACAATAGAAGAAAAATGTTTGCCCTATACACAGATCTTTATGTTAGTACATTCAAAAAAGCTTTTACACTACCTTGGCAGAGTTATTTTTTTAAGTGATTTGGGGAGCTGATTGCCATAATTACAAGATAATCACACGTAAATGAACATATTTACCAGTACTATTAACTCACCAGATAGTTCTTTAATATTTCTTTCAGTAGACTTGTATAGGAAGAATTGAAAAATGTTATAAAATATGCCAAGTGTAACTTAATGCCATAATAACAGAGATGTCTGCAAAATAATGAAAGTACAATCAGTTGTAATATCTCTGCGCTGCAGACTGGAATCCAGCACAACACAGTCACTGCAGTACATCCGAGTTTATTCTGCTTTATAACATAGGATGGTCTATAGAAATGTGTAGCATAGATAATGTCACATTCTGTGCAATCGGCAGGTTTGGCGGAGGTATGGGCTGGGGTGCAGAGTCTAAGGAACCGACCGGCTTTCACCAGAGCACCCCGCAAGAGGTTATGGACTTTGCTGCGGATGGCACCCAGGTTGTGGCCCTAAGACATATCCATGCAGATGGCAGCTGACTGCAGATGGAACTGAAGCGTAGTACCAAATCAATAGGCAATCTCGAAAACCAGAGCAGGACCAGGTCAGGGCAGGTGGTGAACAAATCAAGGCTGGGTGGGGACTGAATGAGCAGGTGCACATAAATCAGCTGGAAAATTCTGGTGACACCTCTACCTCCAAGGCCTGGACAGAGCAGCTAGAAGCAAGGTAAGGAGACATACTGCTGCAGATCTGACATATGTCTGGTGAACAACAAGTACCAGACCAGCTGTGCTGCTGATCTGTGACAGATAATATCCGTTTATAGTTTTGCTTGTGGTAATCTACCTATGGTGATGCTTTCCTAGAAGCATACAGGCCATAGATGTTAATGTGATGTGAATCAGAAATGTGTTTCACATCCTCATATACAGTGGGTTTCAGTGGGTTTTAAAACTGCTTCATATGTACAAATTGTTTTTTACCTAAAAAGCTAGCTTTATAGTTCATAGTAATACTTCGTAAAGTTCTCTTATAGCTGAATCCATTAGCTAGGTCAGGTGACTATTTGGGCAGATTGCTTACTTAGAAGACAGATGCCCTGTGTCAATAGGGGACATTTTCAGAATTGAGTTCAAATGAGGTGTTAGTGTTATTCTACATCATTGATAAAAGAGGTCTGTCTATTTAAAAATAAGACTGATAATGGTTCCCTTTTATGTATTTATATAACAATTCTAATTCTTGTCTTCTTCAATATACTCTCTATTCACAATTAAGCACCAGTGCAGTCTTGTCTTTCCACTGGTCGAGGCGTGCAGAAGATCATTTTCTGTCAGCTGTTTCTGGATATCTGATGTTATTTTCTTTACTCTTCATTGACTCAAAGGACATGATTTATTAAAGCTCTCCAAGGCTGGAGACGATACACTATCATCAGTGAACCTGGGTGATCCAGCGAACCTGGAATTGATCTAATCAGGGATTTAAAATATTTGCTACAGCAACAGTTTACAGATGGCCCCAGTCAAACAGGCTGGCCACTTCAGTGGGTGTTAATACTGCTTCACATGTACAAATTGTTTTTGTGCTTAAAATGCTAGCTTTATAGTTCATAGTAATACTTCCTAAAGTTTTCTTATAGGTGAATCCATTAGCTGGGCAGATTGCTTACCTAGAAGACAGAGTCCCTTTGTCAATAGAGGAAATTTTCAGAATTGAGTTCAAATGAGTTGTTAGTCCTCAGAAAATGTAAACTGTTTATGAACACTACTTTTATTTTGTTATAGTTAAAGTCTAGAACAATCACTGGAAACTGTTTCTAAAAAACCGGTTAGAGTTATAAAAAACAAGAACCTTTTTGCCACTGCCTTTCTTGTGATTCCAGCTATGATGTATCTAAACAAAGGTTGGTTGATGATTTAGGAATTGGATTAGGGGTGATGATGGCACAACGTATCAATAAAATATTGTTAGGCTCAGTTCTTTATTAGAAAGTATATTGATTTCAGAAAATCTTCTTCACGCCCTCTACAGTCTGCGAAAAATCATTATGCAGTGACCATTGGCAATTTCCCAATTAACCTAAAACACATTAGAATTGGTCTATTTTTGTGCAGCTACAGACAAGTTTCAATTGTTGTATTATTTTATTGTACGCTCTTTCTTTTCCGGTGTTTTTTATTTGTAAGAAGTTTTAGGTAAACTCGCAGTTTCATATCCTCGACAGATGTAGCCATTACCTGTTAAGCTCTGTTCTGACCTAGTATAGCTATTTTATGGTTCTTCTAAAGGTAAAAGCAAAATAATTTGACAACAGAAAACAACCATTTGAGGAAGAGATGAAAAAAAATGTTTTATATCATAAAATATCACTTTGTAAGAAGTAAAGACTTTCCATAGTTCAGTGACTTTGTCATAAAAAACATGTAATTCTGAAATTTTCAAATTTTTATTAAAATTAAATTAAAATACCTTATACATCTTTGAAACTATTATACCCAAATATAAATATAACTGATGAGCAGTAAAAGACTTCAACAGCACTTATCACATCCAATATAATACATTATTTTTTAATGTAATTAATATACAGAGTGTACTGTGAACAAGTAAGGCATTCAACATCTAAGGACCAATATCATTTTTGCCATGTGAGACAATCTAGCATTGTTGTACTGTGGCACATTCTATATGTGCTAAGACAGAATAGCAATATAACACTGGGCACATATGCAATTTGTTACTGCATGTGCTGTATAGGGAATATTGTATGTGCTTTATTCATAGACTCTTACTTGTGACTTGCCAGAAGCACGTTTGGCAACTAGCAGTCATTAGAGACTGAGTCACCATGGCTCAAAAAAGCACAAAAACATTGATACCTACACACAGCACATGAAAAAGGGTGGCTAAGAGTTGAAAGATGTTTGTTAATCTTTTGAAGGTAAAACTACTCTTTGCATTGGATTCAATAAAGTTTCAGTGTATATAGAATGTTGTCTTTACCCTTATGTAATAATCTCTTCACAAACAATCAATTATTGTCTATTCTTTCCTGATAAAATGATAGAAAACAAACACATAAGCTAAGGACTGGCAAGTTTAGAAGTGACCTAAATGGAACCCTGGATTGGACATCATGATAGTAAAGTTGGTGCTTTGTATGATATAATGTGCAAAAATGGTTGTGTCAAAGTAGCAGAGCTTGAAGACAATGTTTTAATTGTTATACTTTCATTAGTTTGCTAATGAAAATAAAACTTTTAATTAATTTTAATGTAAATGATTGATTTTTTCTACACACAAAGAAAGCTCAAAATCTTCTAATATTCTGCATCGTTGATAAACGAGGTCTGTCTATTTAAAAATAGGACTGATAATAGTTCCCTTTTATGTATTTATGACAATTCTACTGCTTGTCTTCTTCATGATACTCCCCATTCACAATTAAGCACCAATGCAGTCTTGTCTTTCCACTGGTCGAGGCGTGGAGCAGATCATTTTCTGTCAGCTGTTTCTAGATAACTGAAGTTTTTTTCTTTACTCTTCGTTGACTCAAATGACCTGATTTATTAAAGGCTGAAGAAGATACTTTCATCAATGAACCTGGGTGATCCAGCAAACCTGGAATTGACCTGGTCAAGGATTAAAAACATTTGCTAACAAACAGCAAATTACTTTTTAGAAACATATCCAGGTTTGCTGGATCACCCAGCTTCAATGATAAAAGTGTATCCTCTCTAGCTTTAATAAAGCTTTATTAAATCAGGCCCAAAGTTTGTTCATTTAACCTCTCTGGCAGTATAACTAATGAGTATTTTTTAATGTAAAAGCGGTACAATTAAAAATATGCATTATTTTAAATTTGCCGCCTGGTCCCACCTACCATCTCCAAAGTTCCGCCCTCCAGCCTAAGGCCCGCGAGCAGATGCCCAGCCAGCATCTGCTTCCCCTGGCCTTTCATCCCCAACACTCACATGCCAGGGGAAGCAGATGCCGGGCATCGCTGTAGATGGCTGCAGATATCACTGAAGGATGCCACTGGAATGTGGGAACCAGGTAAGACTTTAATACTCCCTGGCAATTCCACTCCGAGTGTGGCTCGGGGTTACTGCTGAGCCACACTCGGGAATACCGCCAGGGAGGTTAAGCACTGATTTCAATTTTCTTTTCAGTTCAGCACATTAGGGGGGGGGGGGGGGGGCTACTGCATTAAAGTGTTACTGCCAATAAACAAAATGGCAGAGAATGACATTGTCATGTTTGGACAAGTTAAAAATGCATTGCAAGCGCTCATAATCAGATCTCGCTGCTTTATTAAGAGATAGAAACACAATGACCTTATTAATTAGACAGATCTCTTATATAATCAAGGATGGGAGGAATGTGTTTTGTTCTAGAAGACATTGTTCTTAATAAATATTCCTAGTTGTATGATTTGCCAATTTCTCTGTTTCTAAATTAAGTTTATAGAATTTGGGGGGTAAGGCCCAGTGACATTGCCAGCTACCACTCAAACTCAGCCACAATAAACCCAGAGAAATTAGACTCCTTTAAGGACAAACCCCAAACCGGCTAGGATAAATCATTCAAAAATACAAATAGGTAGGTCAGTGTAAGACAAAATAGTTGAAGGAGAACATGTGCCCATATGCAGTACGTTTTTGCTTTGTGTTCATTCACCTTATTTATCTTTTGTTCCCCTTTAAGCAAACATTCAGCAAACCAAGAAAAAGTCACTTGGAGCTGTCACAATCTATCAGCTAATAGCAGAAATTTTTTTCTTCAGAGAAAGATCCTTATCACTCTGGAGATAGTCACTGAATATGTGAACAGTAACACAATAACAATAAAAGTAGAGGAAGAAGAGAACTTCCCAAGGCAAACATCTAACAATGGCATGGCTGGATACCTCAGAGAGCTCTGCGAACATCTAGGTATTGTTACTAAGATATCGGCCATAAAACATCAGTGTATCTTTATTATACAACTTCCTATGATTAAGAAAAATTTCTAGTAAGAATGACCAGTTCATGAGAAAAGTAGATTAGTTCCTGGAACAGTGCATATCTCTTCCAATGATTTACTACAGAAAAAATAGTGCAGGACTACCATAGGAGTGCTATGTAGGAGTTTATAAAAACAGTAGAAGCATTTCAGAAGTCTTGATGACAGTATCTTCCCACAAAGACTTGGCCAAGAAGAAAACCAACAGTAAAAATACACTGGTGAGTTTTTGTGTTCATTTTCCATGCTAGACATAATCACTTTACTATTCAGCTTACTACAAGGTCATAAATAAAGATACCTATTAATTGTAAAAAAAAAGAAAGAATAAAGTTATCACAAGATGCCATGCATGCCTTGGTGCTTTGTCGTCCAATTAGTTTATAATGGTACTCCAGTACACTTAAGGATCACAGCTTTATTGCACCTGGTTTGCACCGCAAAAAACAGCTTTGTGCTACAATAAAAAAAGTCGTAATAGGGATGTGGTCAGTGGTGACAATGCTAATAACCAATCCCTATTTAGTATGCATTAGAACACTGCTGTACAACAAATATGTAGTAAATATGCTGCAAATAAAATTCAAAGTCTTGTCACCCTGCTGGAGAAAATGAAAGTCAATACCAGGATCACTAAGTATTTAAATACCCAAAGGTATATTAAATGACTATTTCCATAGGATAAGCCTCTTTTTTGTTTTACACAAAGAGAACAAGTTCTGCACACCTCTAAATGCTTTAGAAATGTGCACTGTGCTCCACTAGCTTTGGAAGTCCTGCTGGTGTTAAAAAGAAAATATGAATATTTCAGCGTTGCCTAACTAGAAAGAATACAATACAAATTGGTTTCTTTTAGTTCTGAACATGATACAAATATATAGCAAATTTTATAGCTAACTCACTTTTTATTACAAGGCACCATGGACACATACCGTGTTTCCCCGATGATAAGGCAGGGCCATCAAATAAGACAGCCCCCCCTTTTTAGGTAAAAATGAAAAATAAGCCCCCCCCCGCAAATAAGCC
>NC_092863.1:74321741-74325038 GCF_032062135.1 Pyxicephalus adspersus | reverse complement strand
ATATTTTGGCCTTCAAAAAAAAATAAGACAGTGTCTTATCATCGGGGAAACAGGGTAGGTGGATTGTAGTGCATTGAATTTAAAATGGTACCTCAACATACTGAAGAACTCCTGCGGTATGACATTGCCCACATGGTTTGTTGCAACAAAAGGTCTGTGTCTATTTTGTTGGTCTTTTGTGGAACTTTGGCAGCCAATGAACAGTAAAAGGCTGCCCTAATACAAAATGCATTACCTTGCAACATATCATACTGTAATGCACGTGCATTACCAAACTCCAAAGGTGTAAAGAGGCTCACATACAAACATGGCTCAGAGGTTAGCACTCTGGCCTATGCAGCTCTGGTTTGAATCTCTGCCAGGACATCTGCATGGAGTTTGCAGATTAGTCCTGTGTTTGCCTGGGTTTCCTCCAGGTACTCTGGTTTCCTCCCAAACTCCAAAAAATGTAGGTTAATTGGCTTCCCCCCAAAAACTGACCTTAGACTGTATTAAAGACATATGACTATGTTAGAACCATTGGATTGTGAGTCCCTTTGAGGGACAGCTAGTGACATGACTATGGACTTTTAAAAGTGCTGCATAAAATGTGGGTGCTATATAAATACTGGATGATAATAATGTAAGGTTATTTTATTAATTTTTGTTTTATATTTTATGTTGGATGACAACTAAAGATTATCCCTTTTATCTCTTAAAGACTTGTGGACCCCTGTGATGACATTATAGAGAAGAGAATTACAGTGTTCAAAGAGCAAGTTAAGGTGAACATTTTAAAAAATATATATATTTGAAAAAAATGTTTTAAAAAAAAAAAGCTTGTTGAAAGAAATTAAAATTTCTCTTACTAATGCACAATGGAATAGAATATGTTTTTGGCTGTCTGAAGCTCACATTTAATAAAGTCTGTTTATAACAATATGTACACAAATAAATTTTTTCATAATTTTTGAACTACTACATGAAAAAAACATTGACAGTAGTGTATGTTATTTTCATACCACACTTACCTCATTCCACCTCTAATGGGTACATTCTTAGAGAGCCATTACTAGGGTGTTCTGCTTAGTCTCACCGATTGCCAAAACACATACAAATAATTTATAGCTCATGGCAAGGTGTGATACAATGTGGCAGATTTATACAAACTGCTGTCAGTTTGCCCGGAGAAACCAGCTAGATTCTATCATTTCCTTGGCTGTACTGGAAAAAATGACAGGTACAATCAGATGGATTGCTACAAGCAATTTTTTAAATAAAATGACAATGTAAAACATTACACAAGAATAAACTTCTACTTTACTGAAAACTGAATGAGATAATTTCATAGTCATTGATAAGAAAGTTCTGGTATAAACCTGTGTCAAAATTAAAGCGGTAACAGCAACATTTTTTATTATAAAAAAAGGACCATTATTCTATTAGAGCCTTTACTATTATAATTAATATTATTGATGGCAACATTTTGTACCAACCATGTGATAAACAATGAGGGACAATACAGACAAATCACAGTTGAGCAGCTTAGTTTGTTGTGTACACAGAGATGAAAGAGAAATATATATATCAGAGCTATGTTTAAGCTAGGTCTTGTAAGATAACAATAAATAAGTAGTATAGTAGTTAATTTTAAGAGCCCTTGGTGTATTATCATTAAAATTGTAAGGAAATGCAATAACTCAATATTTCCTTCTTGTGTGAATTAAGCTTGAAGAAAAAAAGCCTGAATTAACAGAGTCCTATCCAACTCTATGTAAGCAAGCATCCATCTAATGTAAGAATTGTGTGCATTCTCTTTTCCAACCCCATTTATGAGGTTATCATCTATCAAACAATTCGCAAACTTGTGTCTGCGGATCTTTATACCCTTTTGGATTGACCTTGTTTTCTAGCTCAAGGTAGCTTTAATCCTTTAGGCAACTACATAGTACACATAATGAAAATACTACAAAATAAAGTGGTTTATTGAACTAACAATGTCATTCTACAATGTGTTTGTGTGACATGGAAACAGAAAACAAAGGCACCAGCCCTCCAAAGTAAAGGATTCTTGTTTTATTATAAAAGAACCGTCACATGTTAACATGCCAATGTTTCGGGATTGCACAAGGTTCCTCGGGGAACCAAGGCAACATTTGTGTGATTCAGAAAAGGGCCAGCCAGAGCAATGGCATCACCCCTGGGTCCATCACACAGGACTAAGACAAACATTGGGTTAAGTGTTATTCTGCAGTGCAGCTCTTTTTGTGTCTTTGGGCAGATGTGTAAGGAGGCTGTTGTACGTGAGGTCACTAACTGAATGTGGTGCATTAGCTGGCCCTTTGACTTTGTAGAAGCATACATGGCCACATATGCAATCAATGAGTTAGATTAATCATGAAATGATCAGGCATATTGAGAAATTACTGTCTAGGTATAAACACCACTATTGAACATCACTTCTGAGTTAGTATTTTAATTCTATTTTTTTTAAACCCCCAATTTTGCCACATATGTAAAGTCCAATCTTTCTGTACCTATCGGTGACAGTTGGACTCCCTGAATTATTAACTTTACTGGTAAATCCTTACATTCCTTGTGTGTTGACAAATGACTAAAGTCTATCAAATTCAACCTGTGTGGATTCTTATAGAGCTACTTTACATGCAAAAGAAATTAATACAAAACATCAATGAAGCAGTTGCCAATTTACTGCTTTTCTCCTTGACCCTACAAGTGGCAGTTGAATTTATAATCAATTTGAAGGTAAAGAAACCATTTTTATTATATAAGACCAGCCAAAAAACATTTTATTTTTCATTGGTAGCTATCACTATCTCGACTAGCACAAATATCTAAATGCCCACCCAGGAATCCTTAAAATATCTATTTTTATGGAAATAAGAGTCTAGCAGTTATATTAAAATGTGTATAGCACATAAAACATGAAAACTGTATACCTAAAATGTATATGTTTTAACTGTCTTTATAGCTAAACTGAACAAACTGTGCCAACACAATTTGCAAATGCAATTATGCCATCTGAGAGGAAGCATGAAATAATCTAAAAGCTGAAAATGGAAGGAGCGCTTCACACAAATTATACACTTCAGTGTTAACAAACGTATGAATAATCACTTAATTGTACCTTTTCATTGTTTTTGGATGATTACTATTAATACCACGAACAAACTGATCTTTATTTCTGGGTCAAGAAGCAGAGTGAAATGCCACTTGGTTAAATCTATCTTTACATTCTTCTTCTTTCTACTCTCTTCTCCTCCATTCTATTAGTTGTCCCCCAACATTTACTTTTTT
>NC_092863.1:74307207-74321408 GCF_032062135.1 Pyxicephalus adspersus | reverse complement strand
TAACACTGACATTTTTTTCTGAAAAGTTGCTTCCCTTTCTGATTTGTTAATGCTATGGTATCAAAACTTTCCCAGTCACTGGCCTAGAAAAGTGCTTACTGAGGATTTGCAATGCACTCTGCATTTGAGCCAGGCAAAAATAATTTTTAAAAGGTTGTCCGTAATAATTATATTTTGCTTAGCACGTTAAAGGAAGAATCATTAAACAAATAGAAAAGACAGACATGAATATAAGTGAGAGGAGAACATTTATGTCTACCTAAAATTAGTATATGTGTATATTTAGTATTTCAAAGTAAAGGTTGGCACAGCATATTTGCACTTTTTGGCTTACTTACTTCTTAAGCTGATTCTCTTCCAGTGATTAAAGGTCCAACCTCTTTGTCCCTGTACATCACCACTCCCATCTTCTTCTGTTCTTCTTGTAGTTATTAGAACAAGTAACTCTTCTAGTTAGTTTTTCCAGACAAGACGTCTTCCTTCTCCAGCAATTAGGTGACCGCTAATGAAGCAACTCTTGCATATATGTACTGGAGTTACATTATCTCAAGACCCAGCATCTACTATAGGAATTCTGTGGATGCAATAAATATACTCTGTACTGCACATGTACCATTGAAAAATACACTTTTGGCAGAAGAGGGATGCAAGGGGTCAATTTCCTAATGTTCATCATTTTTACTGAAAAAACTGTGTGAATATTCACTAAATTATTCAATTATGTTAGTAGCTATTTCCCGTTCCTTTGCATACACAATCATGTGCAGATGCTTTTCACATGATTGGATAATTTAGGGTGAAAATTCACACAATTTATTCAGCAAAGATTCTCAAGTTCTTTAGTAAATCAGACTAAAAGTCTCTTTTACCAAAAATATTCTCTCACCAACATAAAAAACGTAAAAATATTCTCTCTCACCAACGTAAAATATTTTTTTTCCTAAGTTCTCCATCAACAAACTTTTCAAAATCTGGGTCATAGGCAGAAACTTTAAAATCTAAGTATTGCTGATGCATGGGAGTGTATTATAAGCAAGCATCATTTAAAAGAGGCTCTTTTGTATATATTTGCAAATGCATGTGATGCAACCAAGCACCATGGCACCCTTGGAAAATGTGGCCTCTAAATTTTATGATAGCTTTGAGAGATGGGAAGAGTAATAGGGACCGACCAGTCAAACAGAAGAGAACAGTGGCCTTTTAAAACGTTGTGTAATATATACAGTGGTGCACAAAAAAAACATTTACAATGCTATATTTTTATATGAATGTGACCTAAAATATAATCTTACTTTTAAACAAGTCTTAAAAGTAGATGAAAAAAACCTAGGTAAATAAATGAAACAAAAATGATTATACTTGGTCATGTATTTACTAAAACAAATGATCCAATAACATATCTGTGTGTGGCAAAAGTAGGTGAATCGTGCTCTTATCATTTGGTGTGACCCCCTTTTGCAGGAATGACTGCAACTAAAATGTGCTTTAACTGTTGATCAGTCTTGCATATCGACTCAGGGCAATTTTAGCTCATTCGTCCATACATAACAGCTTCAGCTCTTAGATGTTGGTGGATTTCCTTGTAACTAACTGCTTGCTATAGGTCTTTCCACAACATTTCAGTTGAATTAAGGTCAGGACTTTGACTTGGCTATTTCAGAACATTCACTTTATTCTTCTTTGACCATTCTTTGGCAGAATGACTTGTGTTTAGGATCGTTGTATTGCTGCATGATCCACTGCCTCTTGAGATTCAGTTTACCGACAGATGCCTTGATATTTTGCTGTAGAATTCTGTTGTAAAGTTCGGAATTATTTCTTCCATCAATGATGGCAAGCCATCCAGGCCCAAATTCATCAAAACAGGTGCAAACCATAAAACTCCCACCACCATGTTTCACAGATGGGATAAGGTTTTTATGCTGGAATGCAGTGGTTTTCCTTCTCCAAATGTGTGGCTCATTCAGGCCAAAATGGTCAATTTTGGTGTTATCTGTTCAAAAAATTTTCTTTTTGAATCCTTCTGGTTCATCCACTCAATCTTTAGCAAACTGTAGATGGTCAGCAATATTTGTGGGGCAGAGCAGTGGCTTTCTCTTTACTACCTTTCCATACACACAAGTGCTGTTCATTGCTCTCCTGATGATTCACCAACACAAGGCAGGCCCTTCAATTAATTATGAGTTTCTCTCGGTTCCTTTAGATTATTACACGCCTTGCAGTCAAGAGTTATTTTTGATTAGTGACCACTCCAGGGTATGATCTAAAATGTATAATTTATATTTTTATGTATGTGTGTGTGTGTGTTTATATATATATATATATATGTGTGTGTGTGTGTGTGTGTATGTATGTATGTATGTGTGTGTGTGTGTATATATATATATATATATAAATATATATAAAAATATCTTTTACTTTATTTAACCATGTTTTCTTTATGTTCTTTTAGGACTTAAAGCAGGTTGAAAAACTAAAAAACTAATGCTGTCTTAGGTCACATTCATATAAAAATATAGACATTTTTAGAGTGTTCACAAACTTTCAAGCACCACTGTACATTAGGGCCCTTGCATCAGCCAACTGACGCTGTAAATGTAATGGCAAAACAAGATTCTTAAGTATGACTGGTAGGATAAAAATAGAATATTACTTGTTTTCTATGCCATACTGGGTTTTGAAAAAGCTGTGTGCTGTACTCTGTTATCCTGATAGCATAGGGGTCAGATCCTGTGTATTGGAGATTACCCAATGTTCCCACAATTTTACAGACACTTAGAAGGCTTGCGATTTTTCTCTTTTTAATTTGTTATTTTCAAACTAAAAGCAAAAAAAAAAACTTAGTTACCTTTGTAAAAGACAAAAATAACACTTTTCTCCATCAGTATATATAGTATTTTCTTTAGTAAACCATGTCGTCTACCATCTTCTTTTTAACATTTTACATTATAGATGTAAGGTCCTGGTCCAACAACAGTACTCACCAGACATCATTGTCCCAAACGAATGCTGCACTCTCTGCCTGAAGCAAGCCCCCACTCGGGAGGCTAGTTGCACTGTCCCAGTACGCGGTTGCCCCCAGGACTTCTGTGCGCAAGGGATAGTGTCTGGCCAAGGACAGAGGACCAGGAGTCCACAGATAATGCAGTATCAAGATTCCAGCAGAGACAAGTCCTGAATACTGAGCCAGTTCGTTCACAGGTAATTATTCCACCAGATGAGTTTTACAAGGGCAGGACAAAAACAGGCAGCATGCACTCTAAGGGCCAGAGACAGGCAAGGTCAGCAACAGTAAATCACACAAAATCACATACCCGCTGCAAGTCAGCCCAGCCTAACGCTACAACAGGCACTGGTGACTGGGAACAGAGAGACTAAAAAGTCCCAGCAGCCAATGACCGTGCAAGATTACATCAGGAAGTAATCTGCTTCTAAAATTCACTTTAGCTGTGCACAGTTGCAAGAGACATCGCTGGGAAGAATAAACTGTGTGGAATACTGCAGTGTGGCGCACAGCATCACTGGCCCAATAAGCGTCCCCTAACAATAACACTGCTGTTAAAATAATGACAGTAAAGCTATATATACTTACTTTCCATGTGAGATGTGAGTTGAAAAAAATACTGAAATTGTTGTCCAAATGCCCTGGTAGTGCATACTGGGTGATGTATTTTAAAAATGTTTCCATTATATTTTTAGCATATAGGGGTCATGGCTACCTTTTGGGGTACCTTAATGCAATGCTTGTTACCCCCAACATAATACATCGATCTAAATAAAAATAACTTCAATAGATGTATGTTGACATTTACTATCCAATATGTGGAAGGGTGGGAATCTTTAGTTTATTCTTCTAGGAATATCATCTGTGGTCAACACAATCCTCTCTTTTGGGTTTTTCCTATGAATAAAATGAAAATGTATAGTTTAGTCCATCAATTAGTTCTCAGAAATGATTCATCTTAGTTTCTCATCCATTATCAATGGGCCTAGTACTAAACATAAATCAGACAAACCACAAATACATTTTCATGAAAAACAATGTACCGCTTTTAGACATATAAAACCAGAAAGAAATGAACTGCTAGGGAGGTTAATGGTAATGTTGTAGAGAATATTACAACATGAATAAACTGTGATATTCAGTAAATTGATCCCTCCTTTAAAAATTCCTTGAATCCCTTAGAAATTTATCTGACCCAGTAAATTTTCATAAGCATGAAGTCAGCATTGGCTGGACTGACCCTTTTACAATAATTGTTAATAAGCCTAATGGAAACTAATAATATAACACTTAAATAGGCAAGCAGGTATTTAGGCTTTCCTTTGTAACTGTTTAAACCTGATTTAAGTTTACTTATCGTACACAGAAATGATATCTCTCTTGATACACATAAAAGAGGAATAATTACTGGAAATTATATTTAAATTATAGCGAGAAAAGGAAATGAATCATCAAGATGGGTTTGAAAAAACCTGCATATTCATCCTGAAAACTCTGATTTCTCTATAATTCTCTCTCTCATCAATGTGGAATAACATCCTCAGCAGAAAATCTGTCTAATACAAAACAAAATATGTTTCATCACATTTTTCTAACACCTAGAAATGTGTTAATTAGTCCCAAAGCAAACTGTCAGAACAAATAGCGGATATGGCTATAAATCGATAGACTTGTAAATCATTTTGGGGATTAAATGTGAATGTAAATGTTCTCTAATGCTATGTTTATCTTTCATTTTAATATATTATTCTATTTTTATCATCATTTAAAGTAAGACAAATTAGTCAGTAATTCAACCTTTATAATTTTACTTTGATGATTCTTCTAACCACTTATTTGTAGGCATTTGAACATTTCTGTTCTACAATTAGCATATTTACTAGAAAGTAAAAAAACAAACGAAAAATGTGAGTTCATTTAGCGAATTAAATGTTCACTAATACTAGAAAATCAACCAATCATGTTCTAGGAACTGGGTACTCAAAGTGAACATTCAGCTAGCATTTACTTTAAAAAGTAAACCTAGAATTTGCTCATTGTATAACCTCTACCCACACAACCTTACTTTAGCAACACCTCTGATCAGGACTGAAGGATGTAACAATCACTCCAGGTAATTTATACAATAAATGCCAAATCACATAAATGATATCTTTTGACCCATCCCAGAGCTTAATCATGAAGGTGATAATTAGGCCCTGGGGGCAGGTTGAAAAATTGTCAAATTAATTATTCAAAATTCGGAAATAGGACACATAGGCAGAATGACAGTTTATATATATGTTGTGCAGCAGCTTTTGCATGAAACTGTGTTGGACTTGGATTTTTAGTGCATGCATGCTTTTTTTGTTGTATGATAGCAGTTGCTGCCAACACCAATAAGCAATTACCCCCCCCCCCCCCCCAAACCTGCCAGTAGTTAAAATGTCCCCAGCTTCCATAGTATCTTAACAGATCCAACATCAGTAGAGTTTTTATCCACTTCTAATATCCAATATTTCATTTTCTAATACCTCCAATAATGCCGTTGCACTAATCAGTGTCATTAGCATAGACCCAGAATGCTACTCAGAATCTCCTATTCATTCTATTAAACACCTTTATAATTGTAAAGAGACAATTAAAAAAGCTTAAATGTAATCCTTCAGGTATTTAAACAGATAAGTCACAAAATGAATTGTGTGACTCTCAACATAGACATGAGTGATTGAAGACTTTACTGCGGAGCCCTGGAGATATGTATTTGTCTTTTTACAATTTTTCTTGAAACCACTTTGAAGTGTATAATTCCTTTCCAACCCGGGCTGTTGTCTTCTGCATCGTTTTTTTTGCAGCAGGGCCGCTTACTTGTTTCCACCAGCAGTTATTCCTACGTTATATTTTACTATAACAACTCATTGCTCTGACTTTCTCTACGCATCCCCTGATGAAGCCCCTTTGGCGAAACGCGTTGGGTTAGAGATTATTGAGCTTTTTTACATCTATGGCATAGTATAGTCAGACAACCTATTGTCTAGTAAGCAAGGCATATCCCTATCACTGTGACATCTAGGGATGCCTTCACTGTGAATGTACTTTTAACCACTTCTGTCTATGTTGTGAGACACACAAATCATTTTGTGATTCATCTGTTTGATTCGCTGTATGACTACATTTAAGCTTTTTGCCCAAAAAATCCTGTCTTTTTCTTGTCCCTTTATATTTTGCTCCATGGAGGGGTTGGCAGACCTATCACTTTAACTACAGGTTGGGTCACCCTCTCCATTTGTACACCTTTATGATTGCCATTTTTAGGGTTGGTTTACTGAGAAAAACAAGCATGATAACCATGTCAGTCTATGAATCTAGAAAAATAAATGCCATGCTTTTGTTCAGCACAATGTGGAAATAAATGGCAAGCTTGTATGTAAGTAGTAATACAATTATTTGAAAACAGATGTTTACAGCCCTTAATGATATTGCATACACTAGGCAAACACATTCACTATTGGATAAAAAAATGGAGCTGTTAGGTAATTCATCTTTTGACTTTTTTTATGTATATTTGCCTCCATATAATGCAAAGTATATACATGCACCTGCATCCTGATTTCCATCACGCAAAAAGAATACAACAGTTATGATAAAAGTGTACTGAAATATTAATCGTGGTGATAAAAGCAGGCTAGATTCTTTACAGTCAAGGTTACTTTTCAGAATATCTTCCATTTTTTACCTTGTTTCCAGACAACTTGGTAAATAAAACAGTGGAAGTCACAAGTACTGTTTTAAATATTAACATAGAAATATCAAGTCTGTACAAAGTTTTGTTAATAAGTTTAAGAAAATTTCCAGATTATATTGTGAATTTTAATTAGGTTAATAAGTTAACATTTTCAAATTATAGCTATATAGAAAACCAAGTACAGTGGTACCTTGGCTAACAAATGGCCCTGCTACCAAGTTTTTGGTTAAAAAAAAATATTTTTTCACTGTTTATGGGACTCGGCCAACGAATATGGACTCAGCTAATGAATGCAAAAAAAAAAAAGCAGCAAGTATAACACCCGATAACATACTGCAAGATGAATGTACATTACGTCCTGTACACTGTGTCAGAAAGTGAGAGACAATCATACTTTCACCTATTAAAAGAGGGGCTTCCAGAGTGCCACAGAAACTCCTCTCATACCAGTGTCAGTACGGTGCACGCTCTGTGTGGCTGTGAATTTGAGAGGTAGGTCTGATTTATAGCATTTGTTCTTTACATACCAAGCTTCCCTGATGCTTGTAGGCAGGACAAGGGCTTGATGGGGGGGGGGGTTTGCATGACATGCAGAAGAAATCTTTCGCTAAACACAGCTGGGGTTTTGGGTGATCTTAAGAGCTGAGCTGATCTGTAGCATCTTGTAACTCTTTAATGACCAAAACAAACTCTGCGGCGATGTCTTTTTGTATATCAAAGCACAGTGATTAACTCACAGTTTATGACCTTTTATATTAAGTTTAATAAAAATAATATAAAGCAAATCTTTAAAGTGTGGCCAGCGTCCAGAACAAATTAAATGATTTTCTACAGAAACCTTCTATGGGAAATCACGTTTCAGCTAAAAAATGTGATTCCGGAACAAATTATCTTTGTTAGCCGAGGTATCACTGTATTATTTAGTGAACCTGACCATAGATCTAGGAAGGTCATTGGAAATAAAAAGTATGTATAATGTGCTTACAATTCCCCCATTAAATTACAGCATACCTTTTCACAAGAAGCTTTATGCTTTTGTATGTTTAAACATACAAAAAAGCAAACATACAGCTTTTTTTGAAAATGAATGTTTTAAGTAGATTTAATATAAAATAAAAAACTATTGCAATATTGTAAATCTTTTTCCTCTTTCTAGTTACTCTTCTCTAGTTTAGGGGTAATATGGTCTGAGGAAGCAAGCAATGTTCTGTGAAAAGCATTATCAGCATTTTTTAAAACAAATATGTATAAACTTACAAAAAAGTAAGCATAGTGCTACTTTTGAAAATGTAAAAATGTAGATATATTTTGTATGTTATATGTAACTGTTGTATTTAAATATTGTAAATGTCTTTGTCTTAACTTGAATATTAGATTTTATTAGATATTTTATTATCATCTAAAATACTGCCGAGGGATTGATTTTGCAATTCAACTTAACTGTATATGTTTTGATACTCTATATATGGCTCCGAAATTATACTTTGATTAGTAGGGTTTAGGTAACAGCTAAGTAATTTTATCTTTGATAATTGAAAGTTTGATTTCTGCAAGTTGTAAATATTTAAGTCTGTTTTAACAAAATACAGTTGGTTGTTTTTAGCTAAAGGGACCCACCTTTTGATGCAATTTGTTCAAATGTATGCTTGCTAGGTTGTATTTATTCTCTCGTTTGCTAGTATTTGCTCTTTAACTATATTAACTTAAAGCAGATGAAACTGTTTGACAGAAAAAGCAGAGAACTGCAGTGCAGGAAATTGTATGACCTACAGATTACGTAAGTTATTTTACCATTTGCTCTGTACCATTTTTTTTATGACTGCCACAAGTTTTAATTTACTATTTTTTTTTTGGTTTTTAATTAACTTTTTTTTAAAAGTGAGCAAGTAGAAGAAAACTTAGCGAAGCCCCACATTCTAATTACATGCATAAAACTTCAGATGTAATACACTGAAATATATATATATATATTCCTACAAACCTGCATATCTAGATGGCACTGCCACTAGTGTCAAGCAGACTGCACTAGCCAGGTGCATGGAACATCTCAGTGTTTATAGCAAATATATATAGTGTATACACCAAAATGGTTACCAAACACTGGTGATACACCAGTTTTCTTGGCCTCCCCCAATATACCTCACATACCCAAGTTCTAGCGTTTCACCTTATTTTGGGATGGCACATAACAACTCTCGAAGCAGTCTTGGGCTGCCAATATAGGTGAAGAGTATGGAGTAGATTGGGGTGTAACTGCCGAAAGGAAATTGGTAATCCGCCAGGGTCTCAAAATATCCCTCGTACACTGGTGATCAGTGGGAGTTAAATAGTACCTTACTTTGCTGGTTAGGGGGAGCAGTCCTTTTATATTAAAATACTATGTGGGAAAAATATCTTCCTTTACATTTGTCTTCATTTGGAGAAAAATACATTCATACTGAGTGACAGGAGTGGAGTCAGGTGTACCAATGTTGCTTAAACATTTTAACTTAGGGGACCCCTTGAAATAACTTTCAGGTCTTTGCGGAACCCCTGTTATTATTATTATATCCACAGATCGCAGTACATTACTGTGGTGGTCAGTAGGAAGAATACCTCTCACATTGCCGGCCATTGGGAAGAATGTCACCCTTACAGATAGAGAAAAAGATCATTGGTATCTCTTAAACTTACCTGAGGGGGACAAATTGCCCATTGCTCAACAAAGCCCTTGCAATCTCCATGGAACCATGGAACCTTGCTTGAAAAGCACTTGCTAATACTAATAGTCAATAGGAAGAGCTCTACTCTAAGACCTATAACATATGTACCAGGTGTGTGGGTTTACCAAACTGCCTACATGACATGAGCCCTATAAGTTTCCATAAACATTTGCTTGTTATACCCTTAAATTATCTAATTTCATATACATTATAATATAGGCTGATATAGATTTACTAAAAATTGTTTCCAATAAACGAATACAGCGAAGGAGATTGGAGGTACTCAGATCTCCCATCCATTGTTCCCCCTCATTGTTCATTATCATTAAATTTTACATCTATAAGACAACAGTCCCTTGATATGTTTGTAAAAAAAAATGTTGAGGTAATGGTAAATTTAGAAATCATCAGGGAAAAAATGGCAGACAGGAAATCAAGTGTATTTACATATTAAGTCAGACAAGTACTCCAGCTTCCCAAATATATTTCTGTCCAATTCCCTGGGAGAGCAAACATTGGAAAGTGTTGATGGCATATACTGTATGACTAGTATTTTACCTTAGTGAAGGCTGTTTACTTCATTAGGATGATCTCTTACTTATCCCTACGGATTATCCAAACTTGTTATATGGAAAATACATCCTTCAAATGAAGCAGATAAATGCATTCTCAATTAAAATGTTGCTGAAATGGCATGCTGTAAGGTCATTTTTCCACTTAAAAAAAGAAGGAAAAAATAGTTGCTGCATCACATTACAAAAATACGTTTTATTAGAATTATAATTTAATTAAAGATAAATGTAATTCACTTTTTAATGTATATTCCTAGGTATGTACAAATTTGTAATTCAATTATCAAGTGTATAGAGGGTAATTTAATATACTTCCAGAATGCACTGATTTTATCCTAAAAAAACTATGTGCGCTGTTCTGTGCAGAGAATGAGCCAACTGTTATTTTTGGACAAAAGCCAGGATTGTCACTGTAAGCTTACTTATTAAAAGTGTGCCTGTTCCTGCAGTACCATGTTGACAAAATAACAGCAGACCTAAAAGTTAAGGTTGTTTAAGTAAATTAAAATAATTTAATAAATGCTTGTTACTTAAAACTGAACTACAAGGAAATAAAATACATATGGTTGTGTTGTTAGATGTTCATTATAAAATCATTAATTGTGTTTTTATGCAGCTGATTAAAGTAACTGAATTTAACATATATTAATTTATCTGTGTCAGTTGCTTTTAGTTCCTTGTACAATAAAACTGTGAGAGTGAGGGGTAGCACTGGTAGCCAATCAGGTGTGATGCATATGCACAGGTGCTGCACAGAAAAACGTTGAAATGAGAAAAGAACAAAGTGAGCAAAATGTAGAACTGATTAGTTTACTGCCTGATCAGAGGCTGGTTTAGAAAGGTTACTAAACGTATTGCCTAACTGTAGAGGAGAAAAGTCAAATCACATAGTTACATAGTCAGTTAGATTTTATCTATCAAGTCTATCAAGTTCAACCTCTAGGGAAATAAACACATCCCAGATATATCCCTATAAACATAGTTGATCCAGAGGAAGGCGAAAAAAAACCTGGTCCAGTTTGCTCAAACAGGGGAAAAAAAAATTCCTTCCTGATTCCATGGGGCAATTGGATGACAAACCTTGCTGTGCTGTACAGATGTGTTGTATATATGCAGGGACCAAATAGACATGACTCTATGATGATGATATTTTAAACATTCCAGAATGTACGGTATGTATTTACAATATGTATGGGATGTTTGTCTGAAGTCCAGCTTTTATTAAATACATCCCTAACCCATTCTAGTTATTCATGTCATATTTCTGATATTTTAAAAAAGTCATTTGGATTTCATTTAAACAGTAATCATATTTTAAAGACAGTAAAACCATCAACAGAACTCTATGTATGAACAGGTCACGCCAAGCAACAGATATAAAAAAAATGTAGAGGGAGGGATTAAGGTACAACAAAGATTATGAATAAAAAAAAACTATTATAGGTTGATTATACAATACAAGAAGAAAATAGATATAAATATATAGAGTTGCATTAACATTTAAAGCAAACCAGGCAGGGAATTGTTGATTTTCTGTACAGGAGCACGTTCTTGTATTTTCCAAAAGGTATTGGTAAGGAGTAATCACTTTGGAAGTCTAGATCTAAGTTACTGTTACCATTTTTGCCATCAATCTTTCCTGTAAGGTCTGAGTAACATGTTGTTAATTATAAAGAGGATGATTGAATTAATCCTTACCATATAATAAATTGTTGAAATTTTGTTTAAGAATGGCAAGCTGAAGAAATGTTTCAATTATAAAAACTAAACAAGTTTATTCAAGCACGGATTGGCAAATTACTGAATGGTTAAAGAGGCACTAAACTCAAAAGTCCCCAAAACAAAAAAAAATGCACTTACCTTCAGTCCCGCTGAGCAGTCGATCGTACTGGACGTTTCTTCCATCGGGTCCCGCATCATGCCGGCATCCATCTTCGGGCTGACGCTCCATCTTCTCCTCTTCTGGATTCTTCTTCCCAAGTCACTCGACCCAGGCATGAGATCAGGTGACGTAGATGGCAAAAAAAATGCCAATCCCACTGCGCATGATGAAAGCGCTCCTTCTGTGCATGTCCCGGATGCTCAGGCATGCGCAGAAGGAGCACCCAAGAGTCTCCTGGGAGGTTCTGTGCTCCCATTTATTAGGGGGCGGTGCTGCACCTTTTTTGCTTTTTTAAAAAAGAGTGTTGCACTGCAAACAATTTTTACTTAACATAAAAGGGTTATGTGAAAATTCTGAGTTTAGGTATTTTTTAAGTTTTTGTTCCCAAATATTGATTAGTTATTAAGAACAAGACAACAGAACTATAGCCTTGCAGTGATCCAGCTGTGGGTTCCAGTCCTAACACAGATAATACATGTAGAAATAAGTAATGAGCAGTGTTGCTCACTTACCCTGAATTTCTGCAGAAACTGCAAAAAGGGGTTAAAAGGGGCAATACTATGCAGAAGGTATTGGCTAGGTATTTAAAGTATATAGGTATGGTCCTGATGAGCAGGTACCTAGAGGGATTTGATATATGTGGCATGTATTAGGTTGTCATTTCTATTTCTGGTATACTGGGACTACAGAGTACATTGTACAAATAATTCAAGGTAATTATAGAACAAAATAATATTTTTGGTAAATTCAAAATACCAATACCACTTGGCATAGAAAATGTGCCAAATCTCCGCACTGTGAACAGGCCTAACTGTCATAGTTATTATAAGTTTCCCTAATACAAGTTATGCTTTGTAAATTTATATATTTCTTTATTTTGAAAATTTTAACTATGTATATTTCATGTATGTATTTTAGGTCTCATAACCACATATATAACTAGTGTGTGTGTTGAAAACATATCGGCATGTTTGTCAAACAGTTTAGGACTGTGAGTTTGTGTTTAGAGGTGGTAAAATTGGTTTCCAACACCACATGAGAAGTTTCTTTTCTGTCTGTGGGTTGCTGTTTTTGCAATCTGTTCACGCCTGGCATTTTGAATTCATGGAATGTTACCAAAGCTCTTTTGACTAAAAAAAGAAAAAAAAGTGCAACTTGTACCCTTTTGGAAATTACACCTAAACTATAAAAACACTTTAAAAAATATGAGATCATTACACAAAAACTGTCCATGATGAATAAATAAAGAAATTATCAGTAAGGCAGTAGAACAGAAATATTTACTTGTTTGCTTGTTTGGAAAGAAAACAGACTTTGCAGAAATGTACAATGGTGTACAGAAAGTGAATGTCAATGTACAGAAAGTGAATGTCAATTACAAAGGTTCTAAGATTTATGGCACAGAGTAACTGGTAACTGTGATCATTATTTATCTTTTCTTTCAAGTGGCTTACTACTACACATGGAAACTTTAAACCAACATTATTGCTACTGAAATGAAAAAAAAAAAATGTTATGAATATAAATACCAAGATAACTCTGAAACAGGACTTTAATTAAACCTGTCAGTTCTCCAATGATACTATACATGCCACAACACTACAATGTATGGTTATGTGTGTAACTATATGTAGTTTTTGATGCCCTCTCTAGTGTGCCAGGTGCCTACAATTCATTAATGTAAATTTTCAACGCTTCCAGAAATTCTGGAGAGCAGACTCATCTCTTCTTGCCAGGTGAATTTTCCTATAGGCCCATTACTATGGTGGGTGGCTTTACTGGCCAACAGGAACTTTCAGGAAAGTAGAGAATAGAGAGATCTGAACACATCTACTTGTTACTTTATTAGGCACAAAAAATCCTTCTGTACAGGCTAAATAATAAATAATGTTGATAATACAAAAATAGTTATGCTGTGTGCACAATGTTATAAATTGGACCTAACTTATTATAGCTTTTCAAGACCGGAGGAGATAGACTATCCTGGGTGAACTAACCAACCTGGAATGGATTTCTTAAAAATTATTTTCTATTATTAAGCAAATGCAATCCTCAAGAAGATCTATTTCAAGTTTGCTGGATCACCCAGGTTCTCCTTTACAGGTAGTCCCTGGGTTACATACGAGATAGGGACTGTAGGTTTGTTCTTAAGTTAAATTTGTATGTAAGTCAGAACAGGTACATTATTTAAATAAATGCAATTAGGACAAATGTTTGTCTCAACATATTATTAGGCAGTGTGGTGTCAGTTACTGTTTAAAACCTTCACTGTGAGTTAATCACAAACAAGGCGAAAAAATAAAGCAAAGAAAAAAAA
>NC_092863.1:74304580-74306730 GCF_032062135.1 Pyxicephalus adspersus | reverse complement strand
GAACAAAAACTGCAGAGTTTGTCTTGGTCGTTAAAGAGTTACAAGAGTTTTCAGAACAGCTCAGGCTTCTTCTGCAAGTCATGCAAACCGCCCCCCTCCCCCTATCAAGCAGGGAAGCCCCGTTCCTATTTAGAAGTCATCCGTATGTCGGATGTCCTTAACTCGGGGACTACCTGTAATAGCCTACTTCAGGGGTGCCCACACTTTTTTGGCTTGCGAGCTAATTTTAAAATGGCCAAGTCAAAATGATCTACCAACAATAAAAAATGTGGACTTAATACCTCCTGTGCAAGTTTATTTTGAAAGGCAGGGCTCCGGGGTCTACTCGCATTGCCATTGCAATCTACCAGTAGATCGCGATCAACCTGTTATTAAATGGGGCAAACTGTATTCATCTAAAGTCTTGCCTAACCAAATTACAATGTGGAATAATACATAAATGAAGTAGACCTTGTAAAACCTAGAAAACTTGTATCTAAGACTCCTTTTAAAGTCTCTGTCTGTGGTTAGGGAAAATTGGAAGGAAACTTTTGCCTTTAGATATTTATGTGTGCTATGCTCATCTGTCCCATAATAACTTGTCACCTTACATGCACATACCTTATGTACTTAGACACCTGGGCACACATTCCTGCATGTGCTCCAACATGCACCAAGCCACTATTCTCTCAAATATTAAACTATTATCCACTTGTTCCCTTGACCATAAAGTTTAGTTGCTTTGCCTGTGAATAAATTATTCCTGTTATATTCAGGGGGTTTTAGATCATAGCAGTCACATAGAATACAACAGATAAATAGATGCCTATTTATTAAACATTATAAAGGACTTTTTTCAGCAAACCAAATATGAACATATCATTTCAATACCCCTTATAGGAAAAGGCTACCCAACCAGTAGAGTATTTTGCCAAGCTGTCAAAGCTGTTAGGCAGCACGGTGGCTCATAGGTTAGCATTCTGGCCTTTGCAGAGCTAGATCCCAGGTTTGAATCTCAGCCAGGACACTATCTCCATCGAGTTTGCATGTTCTCCACCTTTGCCTGGGTTTCTTCGGCGTGCTCAGGTTTACTCCCACATTCCAAAAACATGCAGTTAGAGCTATTGGCTTCCCAATAAAGCCCGTATTAAACATATATGACTATGGTAGGGACATTAGATTGTGGGCCCCTTTGAGAGACAGCTAGTGACATGGCTATGTCCGGGCTACATAAAAACTAGTTTAAAAATACCATATAAATACTAGTAATAATAATAATAAAAATTGCTGGGGCAATACTGGCTTGTATGCCTGGAATGAATGAACTCCCTCACACCTGCATAAGAGTTACATGATCCCACCATGGCCAATCCAGATGGTCGAAGATCGTCTAAAGGAAGAGAAGAAGAAGGAAGATGGCAACAGAATAAGGATAGGTAAGTATTGTGAGTTTAGCTCTGTTTAAAAGTAGTAGATGGCTTCTAGAAATGAAAGTTCTGTAGAGTGGTCCATAAAAACAATTTATTTTAGTCAATTGAAAAACATCTCATTTGAGTTTGGCTGTGATGTATAACCCTAGTTTTGAAAAGATAGGATGGACTTGTGACACTTTAAAGGATTAAGGGATTAGGTTCCTTGAAGCTTCAGTGATGTGCATCTGACTTTGTGCAGACAACTTGCCAAAATATGCAATATAACTGAAAATGTTTAACTTTTCCTATTTTTAATGCGGAAAATTACTTTTATTGCAAACACTGGCATCCTTTGCTTCTCTTGTACCACTAAAGCTGAAAACTAACGTCAAGTAAACATTTGTTCCTCCAAAGATGAGACCAGTGTTCTAGAAACACAGACACACAGATCATGGAGAATTATGTCAACTTGTTTTTTAGACTATCTGCCAAAAAATCATCACAACAGAAAAAATGCGTTTTGGAGGAGAAAAAAAATATAGCTGCTTCAGATAATAGTGTGCTCTCTTTCCCGTGCCATGATGTATTGTATAAAGAGATTTGCTGATGTGAAAGAAAAAATTTTTAGGCAGACGGAGCGTCAGTGTGGCAGAAGTGAAGCCAATGCTTGGCTGGTTATAAAGAACATATTTTCCCGCTATAGAGTTTCCTAGCTCAGCTGTATGTGTAACTACTATTCAGCCACTCTGTTAAAAAAAA
>NC_092863.1:74285086-74304546 GCF_032062135.1 Pyxicephalus adspersus | reverse complement strand
TTTTTTTTATTATTTTTCCTGAATAGCACCCTCTCAGACCTCTCAATATTCATTCCACAGTAGGAACTGTTTTAGGTCTTAGGAAGCTAGAAAGTGAAACAAAAATATTGGGATAATGCAACAGAAGAAAAATAAAATAAAAAAAATCAAGGACAAGTAATATTTTATGTCTATTATATATCAAGAAATGAATACCTGTAAAATCACAAAGAAATTTAATGGATGTTAAGACTCAGACCTATACAAACCACAATGGGGAGTCTAAATACAATAGCACTTAAGGGGTTTGCGGAATAGAATAAAGGTTAGACTTGGACTCAATTATTTAAGTGCTATGTAGTGTTTATAATAAATATCCAAATACATAAAAATGTAAGTGTTGCTACAGATTGGATACTTTAGGATAGATTAGGGAAGATTTAGTCTGATTTTTATTGCAGTTTGTTTGCTGAATGTTGCTGTCCTCATGTCCTCATTCAGCCCACATACACTGCAGTAATACCAGGCTGCAATTTTTTTAACAGGACATAATTGCTGAATGTTGCACATTTTAAAGATATTTTCAAGGCTTTCAAAAAAAAAGAAAAAGAAAAGAGTTTATTTGATCTTGGCATGATGGCACCATACACATCAATGACAAAGAGGCACCAGACCCTATACATTTGAGGTTTTAGGTAGGTTCCACCAGTATACTCCCTAAAAAGGTTGTAATGTGTTGCAAAGGAACATCTAATGGAACATATAATTCTAATTTTCCATGAGATTAATCTACTTTTTTTTGTAATCATTTTTTATCCAAGGACGTATCGTTATATAACAATGTACAAAATAAGGTTACAATAATGAGTGGAAACAGAATATACAAACATTCCATTAAACATAATCAGAGTGTAGAGATATTCCAACAAATAGGGTAAACATTTACTTCAAAACTGAATATCCTCTATGACCACCGAGGGATCGTTTTCTAACATTCTTGGAGAATATACCATGAATGTGAATGTATCTAAAAAAAAACCTCATTTTTTTTCTCTATGAAAGGGATTTGGGCTCGTCAGAATTCAGCCATTTATACAGTATTGTTTTTTTTAGCCACTAAAGAGATAATAGATAACAAATTTCGACTTCCCCTAGGTATTCGTGCTGCATCAAAGATATATTTTCTAATTGGTAATGATACAAACTATGTGTGTTTTTTGAACAAGCCTAATTGTTTTTGGCTACAACACTTTTTTATTAGGCCTTTTTGAGATTGAGGGATACAGGGGCAGAGTGTTGTCCCTCCAAAGCACAAAGAATCATTAAATGAGTTGGTAGAGTATGTTGTTTGCTGTTCCATCATGTACTGGTATGACTTTAGTAAAGCGAATCCTGATTGGTTTACCTAAAGAATATATTAACAACCAGCTCTATTGTTTGCACAAAGTTCAATGTTATATATTTTTGGGGCCTGTGAGAAGAACCAAAGCCTTCAAAGTAGCATCCATAACAAGCAGCATAAAAAGCATAAAACTTCAATTTCCAGTATAGAATTGCTGCTGCATTTTATAAGTAATTTATATAGCTTGATATAGCCAGCATTATAAAAAAAAAGGTCTAAACCTGAAGTGTTTATAACTGTTTAGTGTACATCACTCATCAGTACAGTACATTACAGCAGCCAATCAGAATTCATCCTTACAGGTGTGGCTAAGGTGGCTTTAGATTACTAGAGCCCTCCTTTAATAGAAGAATCTTGCTTTATTTTAGACTTTAAAAACAAATGAAAATCATTACAATGTCTGCCTTACTTAATTTCATGCTACATAAAAGAATCCAACCCACAAAAATGGCTAATTATTATCCCACAAATTACTATCATTCAGCACTGTTTTGTACAGATCCTAAATAATGACAGCAATTTATTATCATTAACACTGCTAGTACTAATTTAAAGTATAGGTTGTGAAGCGGCATAAAAGCTAGGCACAGATTAAAATTTATAATAATTAATACAGTAGTTCATCTTGTGTTTAAAATAGCAGCAGCGATGTCTGGTTTTAGTAAACAGTCTTAAGTAATTCCAAAGTTAAAACATAATTATTTTAAATAATTCTATTTTAATATAATTAAAGAAACATTATCATCAAGAAACTTGTTTAAGGCTCCCAAACAAATAACATGTTAGTACTTAGTACTGATGCTGCTCTTGCATAGCAATTTGCTGTACCTTTTATGAGTAAGAATATTGTTTTATCCTCTGGGGACCCCTGATTGCTCCTTCTGTCCCTCCCAGGGTATCTGGTCGCTGCCTATGGAGCCCCCCATAGCTGTGTGAGTGACAGCAGGGAACAGGGTGATATTTCTCTGCTTGTATGAACATTGGAAATTGTTGCTGTCTTTACACACATACATTGGAGCAGAATTCAGATACATTGGTAACATGAGATCCAGTATAGAAAATCATAACTGTGAAATGGGGTTATCTGTCCAAAAAAGTTCCCTTAGCCTGTGGGTGCATTGTTATGATCCGTGGTTGCTTCCGTTGGTCAGGTCTAGGTTCTGCAATGTTATGTCAGCATGAATATGCAGAATGACCAGGTTTTCCTATTATTAGATATTTTCCTGATGGCACAGGTATATTCCAAGATGATAATGTCAGGATTCATTGGGCTCACATGGTTCAAGATTACGAAACATAATTTTTTACATATGGATTGGCCACACCTTATCTCCATTCAGAATCTTTCGGATCTGGTGCAGAAGACTTTACACAATGGTCCAACTCTCCCATCATCAATACAAAATCTAGGGAAAAAAATTAATGCAACTCTGGACAATCCAATGAGATATGATTTTCATTATTTTATTTGGCCAAGCAGTGCATATGAAGGGTGTGAAAATGGTGTCTAATGTTATATAAATAATTACAAGTTACCATACTAACTAAATCTTTAAAAAGATAAAATGTATATGAAAATCTATGTGATTTCCACCCTTATTACTCATAAGAATCTGTATATAAAATGACTATGGAAAATGTTTTTGTGTCAGCCAAATGTTTAAAGAAGCCAAACAGTGGCACAGCTTGCTACCAACTGGCAATCAAAATTCTGTTTCGGCTGATGGAATTTTTATTGGATCTTTGGATTCCTGTCTCTCAGCTGTCTTACTGAACTGTGCATATAATTAAAAAGGAAGCGATTCCCATGTTAAAATTAATCTGTCACATATGAAAGGATGTTTGGACTTGCGACAATTCACTAATTAAAGAAGTATATTTTTGCCAAGTCTGTCTGTTCCTGGATTAGTTTTAAAATGTATAAATAAGTTTACTATTGTGACAGGTCATCTTTATTGGTTACTCTGCTGCTAACAATTGCAGCCACATGAATGTGCCTAATATTGTAATGGTAAAGACAATTTAAAGTACATGTAATCCTTACTAATGAACTTTTTTTTATTTGCTCCTTGATTTGGCTGTTAAGCATATAGTGGAACACATTTTATTAATATGCCTTTACTTAGCTCAGACTTTACATCATATATTGACTATGCTTTAGAGATATAGACAGTGGGATGGACTGAGTGGTTTAGCAAAGAACCCCGGGCTGCAATGACCCTACTCACTGCATAGACAGATGTGTGTTGTCAATATGAAAATTATTAGTCAAGCGCCTTTTGGTCAGATCTGCAAGTACATTTCTATTCTTGCATGGTCTTTAAAGAGTAAAACACAGGGAAATGTGGATGTATTGCAAAAATGTACCATATATGGTGTTTTTTTTTTTGCTTTTACCTATATTTTTTATATTTTTTTTATGCAAACCTTTGCTATTCTCCCAAATAACTCCAGCTGAGACCTGAAGAATATACAAGGTGTTTCCATGTATGAAGAAGCATATGATTCACTACATGTGACAAAGTTGAGACAATCAGCACTCTCTCAAGTGTAAGCTCTGACCACATCTGTTTATAAAATAAAAAAAGGGCTTTACTTAAAAAAAAGGAGTTAAAATAAAGTAAGCCTATTATGGGTAAAGCCGCCTACAGACGTCCGATAGACACCAGAGGATTGTCACTGGTAACAACCTTTGTCCGGAGACAGATGAATAAATGCTGTACACTCAGAGCCATACACTCAGAGGAGTGAACATCAATCTTTCCCGCTCTGTCGTTCATCAATCCACCATGGCAGAATGATGAAACACATCAGAGGATAGCTGTGCATGCCAGATTTTGGTCTGAGATGAGCATGAGACAATCATGTGTGTGCAAAGCTTAAGACAACAGGTAAAATCAATCAACAAACAGATAATTCAAAAAATATTACAAAAACACTCATTTGAATTAATTTTTCTAATAAGTGCGGCTGATCCAGTTGACTTTTTGTCAACAGTGCTACATGGGATTTCCTCCTCCAGTGACATGATCTTGTGCCATGTATGAATCTTGCTCCAGAATTATAGTGTACCATGTTCTGTACTAGCACACATTCCACCTGCATTTTAAAGAATTCAGGGGCATTGAGAACATAAAAATGCCTGCAAATATAATTCAGCTAGAAAACAAATGTCAGAATGGAAATTAAGGAGATTGAAAAGTTAGGCTGTGATCCAAAGATTATTGTGCTTTAAAATTTGCATTATTCTGACTTCTTCAAAGCCCACCAGCTTTCTTATGCACTTGTAACAGAACATTCACAGTTGACATAGTAGGTAATTTAAGCTTTACATATTAGTAAATGTGAATGATTTACAATCATTTAAATGTTTTCATGGTACAAAAGACTAAAAAAAAAATCACATTCATGGCTTTGTTTTAGGTAAATTGTTCAGTGACTGATTTTGGGTTAATATTTCTTTGTCTATATTTTTAAATTATAAAAATATGTATGCAAAGTATAATCATAATGATTTTATGTTATTCTGTTTTTTGTTTCTATAATTATGTAGGCACATTCAGATGATTATCAATAAAATATATCCTGCAAAATTTGAATGTTCAATATTTTAATGTGTATGTAACCTCAAAATCAAAAAAAAAATCAGTATGTTTTGTATTATGCTTCAATAAACCACTTCCTTCATTTAGCAGCAGTGTTGTCGGCATGCATGTGCACTGCTTCAGTTGGACATTGGATTGTGTATTAGATCAGGGTTGTGTATCCTATAGTATTAGGCAGTGTTGTGGATGTTAAGTAGAATCTTGGGGTTCTTTTAGTTCAGGAAACAGGAAACCCAGGAGTGGACATAGGGAGGTGCAAACTGTGCCCTTCTCAGTCAACAGGGACCCTCATGTCTCCATAGAACAGAACAGCTCGTTCCTTCATCTTTTGGTCTAACGTGTGTACGTAGCCTTTGTCTCCATGTAATCAGACAAATAAAATAACATGCTACTGTATTTTTCATTATATTTCCTCATTATTTTCTTAGATATTAAACATAAGAGTAAGCCACATTGCATATAGTTTAACTGAATAATATGTTGCCTAGAATTATTTTTGGAATAAAGGCATCAAATTGCATCAAGTACATTTCAAAAGTAATCTAAAACTGTAGAGAAACATTTTTTTTAGACTATTTTCTTTTCTCCTATTTTTTAAGCTCAATTTGCTCTTTTTCCATTTCTGACTTTTCAAGTTTAATATGGCTACCGATATTTTTTATTCTTATTTACCACTTGCTATATTAACACAGGAGCAAGAAAATTCAGCACAATATAACAAGATATGAACAAGAAGTAAAAAGGGGGCTGGGTGTTATGATTACCGCAAAGAGGCTTATCACTTATGCCAGGGAGGCTATGCCAGTAAGCCCATGAAAGGACAAGAAAAAGATAAATCTAATACTTCTCTTTTGGGGATTAATAGGTTTCAGAGGGGCTATCAGACACTTAGCTTTAAGTGTACTTATCAACAAAATCCAACTATTCCCACATTATTCTCTAAACCTTCAATACACTGTATAAAGATTTAAAAACTCTACACAGCCAAGGATTTGTGCTAATTCTGTACATGTAAACTTCTATTCCACAGTTTGTGTGTTAAACCCTCCCGTACATTGTGGGGTTGATTTACTAAAGCAGTTAACTGTTCAAGTGAATGTTTACTAAGCTTGGTAAATACGTTCAATTTCAATGAAATTAATCATGTGCACAAAAGTTCCTTTTTTTAGTCTACCTTTAAAATGATGGTGTGTTTATTGTGCATACAGTTCCGCTTCATTAACTAAGCTCGATAAACATTTAGTACAGTCTATACATTTTTTTAAAGTATCCACTATGACTTAAAGGGCTCGATTTATAAAACAGGGAATCTGACATTCCCTCAAACATGTCATTTACATGGTATGAGAGTCCCCCCTTTATTCCACTAAAACAGAATGTAAGGGAATCTAAAAAACTAATAATTTAAAATGCCCCCCCCCCCCCAAAAAAAAAAGGGAAATCTTCCAAAGATGCACCTGTTCCATGAACAACTGTGTAAGCTGCAAGATTTCCTCTGTTCCATCTATTAGGATGTAAATGAATGGAAAATTATGGAAAGGTGTGCAGACAGCAAGAGTTTTATCCCCACCCCTACTTATCCAAAAAGTATTAAAATACTCAAATATAAACCAATTTTGAGAAAAAGAATCTCAGTTTTTTACTGGGGTTACACTAGCAACCTTATGTAAAGTGCATAACTAATATATGATGTCATAAATACCAGACTTAAGTTTGTTGCATGGGGACGCAGCACCATATACTGGTGACCAAAAATTAGTACACAAAATATCATTTTAGAGCAAGTGACCCATAAAAACCAACTCAAAAAGTATCTGTAAAAGGCGAAAAAAGATATACAGACTGAACCCATGGGATTTTATGTTTCCCTTTTTAAAAAAAAAACATTGATGTATTTATTCACTTTAATTTGTTTAGAGCTTCCAATTGATTGCTGTTTTGAATATGAACTGACAGCCACATTTTGTGCCCTAGGTTAATACTCAAGTCGAAGCAAGTTTCAGCTAAAAAAAACACTTTGGAACAGTTTATATTCAAGTATATATGGTATACATTTATGTTAGAAAGTGTTGTTTCATATGTTGAGGTACAACCTATACCCAAAATGAAGTTTTAGGGGGAGAAATATTTTGGTGAGTTAGGTTAGAAAAGTCTCAGACACATTTGTTGGTAGGGATCAAATAGGTGTAGATTGTAATAAAGAAATTTCCTGGATTAAAAATAATAATAAGGGAGTTAAAAAGGAAATCACGCGGCAATCATGGAGACATGGTGCATTGGATTTTGATGGAGCGCAAATATATAATAATACAGATATTGCCAGGTGTGTTGTTCGTCCACTATTAGACCCTATACAATCCACAAAAGCAGCATATAAGTGGGACTACCCCTTCCTTATTCAAGTGTTTAAGGGTGATCACGTTTTTATCTGCATTGTCACTCACCGTTATCTAAGTTAATTGATTTTCTGCAAGTACCTCCGGTCGGGGTTCCTGACTGGCTGCTTATGCCGTTGGATGTCCCTAATACTTCACAGTGTAGAATGAGACCCCGTAACCCTGTACGCCAACAGCCTATTCCAGTACCGCGATCTGTTGGGAGACCGTTGCTAGGTCCAAGTGGGGACTAGTACTATGTCTACGGATAAAACAAAACTCATAGTTCTACCTGCAAATGCACAGCTCTGTTTTTTCGTTCAGGTTTTGATTATGGGCTGTCGAAGCACCCTTTTACCACGTTCTCCTGAAGAATCCATGTGATTTTTGTAAGCTGCGACTGAGGAAGTACAGCCCTGAGTTTCTACAGGACTTCCTTTACTACACTTGTTGCCTTGGGATACTATTGTTAGTGCAGCTGAGAAAGATCCCTTCCCCAGCTGTTAAGGGTAACTATGGAAACACTGTTGGGGGTACAGTTGATTAATGGCTGACGCCCACTCCACCTAGTCGAGATACGTTACTACAGTCTGACCATATTGGTTATTTCTGGGTATGTTTTTTACTTTTTTTTTTTTACTCTCTCTTTTGTATGTCTGTACTCCCAGGGTATCAGTCTTGTTTCTCGAGTACCATGCTCTGGTAAAGATACCCGTGTTTATGTATGAGCAATACCAGTATGGAGCTGGGGTGACCGTGGGAGCTTTGCGGCCTCAGCTTGTTTGAAGAGGCACGTGAGAGCCTCCAATTAGCTGTGACTGCAGGCGAACTCTTAATGGAGTTTCTACAAGGAGGGATAGCGTTCCCTGACCCGCTCTTATACCAGAAGGCGGTACATATTTCAAGATTGATAGACTGGTGTGGAAACCGGAGACAGAAACCTTGGGTCATGCTCGAGGGGGCAATGTCCCCTGTGTTGCTAGAAGGAGCACCTTGGTTGCCACCAACCAAGTTGCCACCAAATGTTCAAATTGTCTCACAAGTACCCCAAAACTCTTGAAAACATCTATAACTGCTCACAAATGTTGTAAGTGCCCCATATAATCAAATGTGCATTTTAGGTGCTTCTGTCCGTTTGCAGGTATTTTGAAGCATTTCTGGGAGCTTTTGGGTGTTTTATGTAAAGTAAACAACTTTTTTTTTTACTTTTATTTTTTACTATAGATATTTATTATAAACCATAATCCTAGCACTAAAATATAAACAGGACTATGCATCATCTTGTCCAATGAAGGTACATCAGTGGCCAATAGTTTTTCATAGGGTGTAGTGTCAGTGAGAAGGATAGTGACAAGAAATACTTCCTCGGAACAGAACTGATTTGGAGGGCCTCATACTAAAAAGTATTAAACACAGAGACAAACATTGCATATATTGCACATGTCATTTGATGTGGTGGCTGCATGGCTAGGGGGATCAGGCAGGTTAAGTGGTAACTGAGGGGAGGAGGAGGAGGAAGAAGGGTGCGATGGGGAGAGGATTTGAGTAAGGGGCATGGAAGAAGAGAAAAGTTAGGAGGTAGTGGAACAAGGAGTAGGGTCAGAAGTTAGCTGAAGAAGGTGCAAACTTCTCTTCTACCCACCCATTACCAGGGGGAATTGAGGTAGTGCAGTGAGCATTGGGGATGCTAGATTGGGGGCAGTTGAGGTCTTTGGGAGCATTTTGGGGGTGGTCTTTTGATAGATGGGGGGGATCCACCGCAGGCGTGGTATCTCCAAGTTTACAGTAAAGTGGCCCTTAAGGGGGGTGGTGGAAGCTGCGAGTAAAGTCGTGTTCTCGACCCGTTGTGGCTAGGAACAAATATTTGTGGGCACAGACTTTATAGGGATATGTGGAGTGGGCAGTGCCTTTGAGGACCTGAACCCTGGCAGAATGGCAATGTTTTATGCTAGGGGGTAAGACAATTTTTGATGGAGTATGAATATGGGGAGATGGAGATGTTATATGTATGAAAGTGTTTTCCTCTTATGGCATTGGCAATGACACGGGAAGTTGTATGGAGATGAAGGGTGAGCCTGAGGACATCCTAGGTACTTAAGTCATGCAGTTCATAATAATTAAATTTATATAGTTCTTTTTTTTTAATTTTATTCTATTTATAAAGATTTAATCATTTAAAAAGAGATCTAGCCTTTTCTTTATAGGTCTGTGATTATAAATTTGTTTTTGATTTGCTTTGTTAGGGAGTCTTCCCCTGCAGGGTGTCACACAGGTGTCAGAAAATTGCCCGTTGATGAGTCTTTTAAAAAGTCAAGACTCTAGTAGTAACATCTATGTTATATTTATTTATATATTATTTCCATTTTACTCTTATCTTCAGTTTGCAGTAGCTTTAAATATTGCCCCTGGTTTTACATTATTGAGGTACAGACATTTCTCTTTGATCTTGTTCATATTTTTGAAGACAATTTTCTGAAACACTTTTTCCAGTATCTCAGCTTTTGCATTACTGTTCTTTTCTTCACCTATGTTCTTAGATTTTTTTACTAACTTGACAGGGGAAAGAAAAAGAATAATCTTTTACTTGACCGACTGCATACAGATTTTAACAAGTAAAAAAATTAATATGTTTCCATTGCCAGGCACAATTCCTTTTATTTTGAGCTGTTCAGCATACATTCATGTTCTGGGAGACATACACCCACACACAAAGCACACTGCACCAGAATATGAAAATGCTTAATTTATGTTTAACAGCCAACGTAACACCTGCTCTTTTGACATGCATTAAATCTGATTCAATGATTGAGTTGTTAAAAAAGGAGAAGAAAATCTGCAAGTTCAATTTTGTGTTTGGATACTGCTGGAATGAGTTCAGACACATCAATTACAGGACTTTATTAGGGTGAATCAGCTCATTAGGAAGTGCTCAGAACGTTTACATAATTTTACACAAAACTGTGTTTATTTGAAATGTATAATGGTAGAAAATCTTTTGAGTTTGTGAGCTGTCATTTTTTGTGACAGGAAGGTAATTTGGAAAATAGCAAGGTAAAATAGAATTTATGCTTAATTCAAGGCATATTTAAGCATAACTTGAAGCTGAAATCAGGGCAGATAAAAAAGCCCCAATTACAGCAGTTATGCATTCATTCAGCAAAAAATTGTATTTTGGTACTATATTTCTATGTCTGTAGAATGATTACACAGGTCAACAGGTCATTTTCATCAGATATCATTTTATGTGGGCTTTGTGGTATTTTTGATGCAGATTTCAAATCTGTGTTTTTCTCTAGCACATCTAGTTTTTGTGATGCAGCAAATTGTATATTGTGTGAAACTCGTTGTAAAAAGAAGGTGATGAGGAATGCGCTGGAGTTGCAGCCAGTTACAATTCCGAATCATCTGATCCTGACTACTTGGCCGATGAAGATTTAGAACCAGAGACCTTTACACAAGCAGAGCTGAATGAACTCGTTCATGATCTAAATCTCTCCAAAGACAAAGCAGAACTTCTTGCTTCAAGGCTTAAACAGAAGCACTTGCTTGGAAAGGGTGTAACTGTAACTCACTACAGAAAACAAAATCATAACTTGACAACGTTCTTCACTAGTGATGGCTGACTGTGCTACTGTCATGATATAAATGCACTCTTTACCAGTTTGTCACAAGAGCATGTTCCATCTGAATGGCGTATCTTCATTGATTCTCCTAAAAGAAGCTTGAAAGCAGTCTTACTGCATAATGGTAATTCCAAACCAAGTTTACCGATTGCCCATTCCGTTAACCTAAAGGAATCCTATGACAGCATGAAGTTACTACTTGAAGCAATCCAGTATAAAACACACCAGTGGAATATCTGTGGGGATCTAAATAACATTGGCTTGCTGAAGGGAATGCAAGGAGGTTTCACAAAATATTGCTGTTTCCTATGCCTGTGGGACAGCCGATCCACCGGACACCATTATGTCAAGCCTGATTGGCTACAAAGAGATACCTATAAGCCTGGAACAAGCAGTGTCAAGTTTCTGCCTCAGGTTGATTCGCATAAAATATTTCTGCCACCTCTCCATACCAAGTTAGGTTTGATGGGGACACTTGTAAAGGCCATGGGTAAATCAAACTCAGGTTTTCAGTTCCTTGTTGAGAAGTTTTCAAACATAAGCACTGCAAATATGAAGGAAGGTATATTTATGGGGCCACAGATCAAGTCTGGTTTGCAGGATGATATTTTCAAACAATCTCTTTCAGCAGGTGAGCTAGAAGCTTGGGATTCATTCAAGTGGTTGTATGAAAATTTCCTGGGCAGCCATAAGTCTCCTGCATAGGAAGGAGTTCAGAATCTGCTTGATTCATACCAGAAACTGGGTTGTCGCATGTCATTAAAAATGCATTTCTTGCACTCACATCTAGAATTCTTCCCGGAAAATCTTTGTATGGTGAGTGATGAACAAGGAGAACGTTTTCAACAGGACATTCTGTTAATGGAGCACCGCTACCAAGGTTTCTTGAATGAAAGTATGATGGCTGACTACTGCTGGATGCTGTACCGCGACAATCCAGACAAAGAGTACACAAGAAAATCATACTCTAAGCATTCACTTCAATGGTGCTTACATTATAGTACAAAATACATGCACATACAATGTTAACTATAATAGTACTCATAACTCAGGAACTGTACGTGAAAACAGATCTGAAATCTGCTTGAAAAACTGATTTAGAAAAGTTTGCGGTGGTTTCCGATGATTATCAAAACTATTTTTTTGTTGACCTGTGTTATTATTACATGTGTCTATGAGCTTGGTAAAATCCCTTAGAACTAGAATTATTAGCCAATAGGACTTTTCTGCTTTGGACATTTTTGTCAAGTGAGCATGTGATGACCTATGGGTGTGAACTTACCTGCTTAATGCAAACTCCTGCTTTGTTCATGCAGGGCATGCAGCATGTTTGCCTTTAAAGTGTAAAAGTATCCAAACCTTTACTGTAATTTTTAATCTAGGTATTCTGCACTTCCTAGCCTTAAGGTGGCTGTGCTGTCTCTCTGTGCCTCTATAGATTGTTATATATGTTATATATATGCCACACCGGGGATTACTGCTAGGGAGGTTCATATCAAATTGCATGTTTGTTACACACTTTACATGAAGACTCAATGCCATCTACTGGAGTATAAACCAAGATACCTTTCTAATGGCATTTTGAAAGCAAAAAAGAGCACAGACTATACTCCAGTATATATGGTAAGAAAAGGCACTAATATTTTTTTGTTGAAAGTGCACTAATACAGTTACAATCACTTTCAATTATAAAGTCTACAATGTTTGTTGACTTACCCAATATATTTTATTACAATACTACAAAAATGTTGAAAATGATTAGCAACTGCTGAACGGAGAAATTCCCTGGTGAAGAAAACCAAAGGTAGTAACAGTTGGATCTATAAACTGAAAATGTCTTTTTTTGGTCCGGTCACATAGGTCAATTTTTATCTTGCGCTTGACAAATGAAAACAATTATCCAAACCTTTATGGTGCCATTTTTTTACAAAAGTAATTTAGCTTTCACTTTACATACATATTACTAAATGTTGTCTTTGAAGGTTGCTTTCAAATATTTTCGTCTACTCTCTGAAGAATTTTCTAGGAGGAAATTCAGAAGCTTTGACAAAGAGTGGAAAGGATATTTAATGGCATGTTAGGATTCTAAATTTAAGACTCAGACAATAATCAAGGAAACTAGAAAACATTGTGGGAAATGGGGCATTTTATAGTGCCATAGAGATTACAGTAATATAAACATTTGACTTACCATAAATGATGAATGATTAACAAAGCTTAAAAACATAGAAAATTCCCAATAGAACAACAAGAAAAAACTCAACGAAAGAGAAAAAAACATTAGTAGTTTGAATTTCTCTGCATTTGATTTCCCCATTCTTGAAAACATGAATGGGTGTTTCCATTTTCCAACTGTTTTGTTTCCAATAATAAGACAGGGAAAGGTCATAATATTATCTGACTAGGTTATAACACAGTCAGAATTCACACTGGGCACATTAGTGTAATTTCCATCCTGACCAAACCTATTATTAAAACAATGGATGTTTCATTAAAGCAGGAGAAGTACAGAAGCAGAAAAAAAACATTATTTCTTGCTTTATTTTCTACAAAAATGATTTTTTTTATTTCCCTCACTAGCCGTACTGTCCCTGACCCCCCTCCCTTATTTATTCATAGGAAGATATGTGCAGGATCCTGCCAGCCCCCACCCCCAGACATAATCTGCCTGCATCAAGAAAGCACAGAACCAAAGTGAATATATCACTGGGTCTTAAAACAGACATGAAATCCATGGAACTGTTTCATTTATACATTAAATGATCGTATTGGTACACATGGAAAACCCAGGAAGGGCAAAATAATAACAGATTAAACTTAATTTTCACTGGTATATATACCCTCATTTCCTGTGATCACTGAAACTGGAAATAAGGAATAATATCCCCTAAAGGGACAAATATGGGTGGAAACCTGATAAAGGCTCTAACTCTGTTTCTGTAATTAAAAAACAAATTCAGATAGAATGAATATACCTGCATTTGCCATAACAACATTATAAAACCAAATAAACACTAATATTTTTGTATAGTAATAGAACCATAGGAACAACATTATTTATGCTGCCTCTTGACAAGGTAATATACACAAATTAGGATTTAAAATGTTTTTCTTTTCTGTTGAACATGCAAGGATTTCTTCATCTGCAGGAGGAAATTTGGGCAGTTCAGTGAACAAACACATAATTGTTAACTATACTGACAAATAAACCAACAATTCTCTAAGAATAATATAAGCTTACACAGTAAAAACAAAAGTCGCCAGGTACATTTTTATTTACAGAATATAGCTAGCTGAGAGGAAAACCCCTGTTGATGAATATTTTATTTTATATGGTGCTGCAGCCATTTACAATTCTTGGTAGGCTGAGGACTAGACATCTGGATCAAGGGGATTTTATGCAGTGCTTATCATATACTAGTGTTGTAACACCAGGTTTCACCTGCAGGGGATATGTGAAACAAAGCATCTGGTCCTAGCAAAACCTGCACACTGCAGGAAGAAAAACTTTTTCATGTTATTACCACTATAGTAGTTTAATCCTGATTCAAAATGTCAACTTTTCTAGAAAAAATATTGTGATATGGTAAGTACTATATGAAAATATATATATATATATATATATATATATATACGGGTATATATATAAAAATATATATAGTAGAACATATGAAACATCTTAGTCTGGTATATTGCAGGTAAACAAGTTTTGAAAACGTAACAAATATAACAGACTACAGTGAGCACTAATAATGCACAAAATGTACATACTAAATTGGTGGTCAGTTCACATAAAGAAGACAGCCTAGGTTAAACTCCAAAATGCGGACAAGGTACTCACAAGACTTCATCTTAGGAAAAGATGACTACAGCAAGTCAATATTTATGTATTAAAACACTATATCTCTCTTAACAAAATTATAAACTCACTTTAATGCCACCTCTCATCACATTTTTAACATAATATAAAAGGGTGACTAACCCTTTGTTAGGGTTATTGTTGACTAATGTAAAAATGTGGGGGTTTTAATACATTTTTTAATCATTTTTTGGGGAGGACAACTACCCCTTCCGTCCTTACTGCCATGCTACTAAAAGTAATATGAACACAGGTTATCCACTCATTCAGATCATTGCCTTTTGCCTCAGCTTTGCAGAAGCCTTTACTTTTGGTAGTGAACTTGCAAGATTAGTTTTGGTAGTAAACCTGCAAATAGGGATGAGCGAGAAAGCCTCTGGTATTCTCGGAAAAATTTCCTCAAATGTCCAATGGGCCTGCAAAAATTCAGCGAACCGATTTTGCGGACTCAACAGAAGTTCCAGAAAATCATTGTCTGTGATCCACAGGCACTAGAGGTTAATTAACCTCTAATTCCCCGGGATCGCAGTGGATTTTCATTACTGCATTTATTCTTGCAGCCCTGGGAATCCTCCTGTTTGCGATCCCCGGGCACTAGAGGTTACTTAACCTCTAGTGCCCGGGGATCACAGTAGAACTGCTGATGAACTCTCAATGGACTTTCTCCATTGAGAGTTCATCAGCAGTTCAGTTCCCACGGTTACCAGGCTTAAAAGTACAGCCCAGTGACTGGGAACTGAACTGCAGATGAAATCTCAATGGAGAAAAGCCATCGAGAGTTTGCCTGCAGTCACAGCTGATTGGAGGCACTCGCGTGCCTCCTCCAATTAGCTGTGACCACAAAGTTCCCACGGTCACCGGGCTGTACTTATCATTGATCAGCATTGGTCACCGTCGCTGCATTCATTGATCAGCACAGCCCGCAATCTTTTTTTTTTTTTACTTTTTTTTTTTTATTTTCACCTTTTTTGGCAAGCTTACACTGGCCAATCTGGCTTACAATTTCGGTAAGCGAGAATGGCCGAATTTGCTCGCTCATCCCTACCTGCAAAGTTTTCTGCCAAAAGTTTGCAATTATTCTCAGTAATGCTCTGGGCAGAGCTTAATAAAGGAAGGGTACATCACAAAAAAGCATGTAATGATAGCTAGTACTGCTGTACTGCATATATGCTATAGGTTTTAGCATTCTTAGTTAAAACTTTTTTTATTAGTGTTTACCACAAACTTGCTTTAAATCTAATTAAAACTAAATTCCTTGCTAGAATTGGCAAGTGTAAAATCAAGTGGAACTGATAATTCTGCACGGTAAAATGAACAATATATATGCTGGAGGGTTGCCAAGCAATCAGTTTTCCTATGTGGAAAAGTAAGTATGTTTGGTAATTAGAGACTGAATGGGTGACCAGCAGATACATACAGTGAGTGGAGCATCTGCTTTGATAAATAACAAAAAAAGTGAGATAGTGTCTAATAATTGGATGAAGAATGTATGCCAGCTGATGGCAGACTGGAAATGGCTTCTTCTATATGTAGAGAATCGGGAAGCATCTCAGAATGGATGGGGGTATGGAAGTGTCTGTGTAGCTGAAACAATAAACAGCATGGAACAAATAAGGAACCACAAATAAGCTATTTATATGATAACAATTAAATGATAGAATGAGTACTGTATACGAATAAAAAAAACTACAATGCCACTGGATGTATCAAAACTTCTAAAGGATCCTAGACATGGTGGTTGCATTAATTTTCTTTGTTTAGGTTTGTTGGTCTTTATTTTTATCTGGTGCTTCTATCAGCAACATTCTTTCCTGTTCTAGGAAGACAATATTGACTTACTGTAATGGATAAGTTGTCACCTTAGGACAGGAAATTCAATTTTAGACCCTTTCCCTCTCTCCACATCTGAAGTTTGGGATATCAGCTCATCTTGCTCTAAGGATTGGTATAAATGTGATATAATATATAACAATTCTATAAAATAAATACGGACCTAAAAAGTGGCAAAATTTATACCATGATGATGAAGTCGCTGCTCCGGGTAATTTATTTGAGCTCCATGGTGGGCCTACTTAAATCCATTATTCTCCCAAAAGTCCACCCCAAACAACCAAAAAGAAAACAATGCAACTTCTGCTTTTCTTTTTTTTTTTTTAGGCATTTAATGAAATTGTATTATTATTTTGCCCCAACGATTGGGTTTAGTAATAGCCAAAGTCCATGAAACAGTTTTGTTGAGTGGATCTTTTACGACGTTCACGTGTATGAACATTGTTGCCTCTCACTTTCCTTGACTGTATTGGAGGAAGAGTTCTGTGTCAAGCAGGAGGATACAATTTTAATTTAGTCCCTTAGAAAAGGAGGTTTCTGTGTGTGGTTTTTATTTGTGGTTGATGCTATCAGCTTGGCGAGAAATTGAGGAGCTGTGTACAGCCTTAACCGGCAGGTTAAATATTCCCATACTTTGTGCCTACTGTATTTACTACATGCCAAAAATCAATCAGCCACACAAACAAAAGATTCAAAAAAATATTTACTGTGTTCCCTTACAAGCCTTTAACAATATCTGTAAATATAAAATGTTTATTTTAGCTTTATGTCTAATTTAAAATTCACAGCAAAGTCTGCAAAGAACATTTGTGCCTGGCCATTGTTCTCCACAGTGCATTTAGCTTTCATTCTTTAAACATCTCTATTTACAAGTTGCACAGAGAAAAAAACATTCACTTTAATCATGATAAATCTATATCAACAGGGATGGGGGAGCTATAAATGCAGTAAGCAATTACATATCATAGAAAAACACTTTGTACGGATTTCAAACCATAGCAAAAGATAATGCATCCAGCGAGATATAATACCCCTGAGACATAACAATGCAATAAGGAAATGGCACTTTTGTTAAAACATTTCACGATGGAACATATTGACCATGCTTTCCATTATTCAAGACAGTCTATGTATCAACATATGAGTTGCAAAGGGAACAAAAATAGAATATAATTACCGTGAGAGACAGATATATCAAACAACCTGACTGCATACTGACAAGAGAAATTGACAAGAGTAATGAAGAGGTTTCAAATAATGCTTACAAATGTCCTGCAACATAAAGTAAAAAGGGTGGTTCATGCAAATATGTGGGCCCAAGACATACACTTTTATTAACAAGAGACAGTGAATAGAGCACCATTAAGACAGTGGTTAGGTTCTTGAAGCAAATCCATCACTGACTATTGGTTCAGGGACAATACTTGTAGTTACCATTTATACAGGAAGACACAAGTCACTATATAACTTGTGCAAAATTCTAGGTATGGATTTAAAAATGATTGCAATTATTTGGGGCATGGCTTAGCATTCATTCATTTAATATTGTGGGCATATTGCAAAGGGACAGTTTAGTGAAATTATTTTTGCTCACCAAATTCTTTTTTTTTAGTAAGGGATTTAGCATAACTAATATGCCCTTTCTAACCTTTTTACTTACTCCCCAACAGTCCTCGAAAGCATCTGCCCCCTCTATCCCAGAGACTGTATCTCATGCCTTTTTCTTGGCCTTAAACATGGTTAGAGGATTTTTTGTTTTCTGCCAACATGTAGTGATCATTGAAATATGGCACCTCCTATACCCATTGTCTTCTGGACTTCTTCTGCTGAACTTCCTTGGCCTACATTCCAAAGTAATAGATGTAGGAAAGTGTATTTGTAGGTATGATAAGTATAAAAAAGTGAAATATAATCATACAATTGATTACCACAAGCAAGTTGAAAGACATGTTAGTCAGGCAATCATAGTAATGGTTCGATAGAAATGTGGGACATATGGGAACTAGTAAGCTTTTACACTATAAGGAAAGGTTGATGGTTTTGGTTGTTGGTCAGATCGTCTGAGCACTGATTCTTAGTCCAAGCCACAAGTTCCTTAAACCTGCTAATAATTTTTTTAAGGTTTTTATTATTTTAAGGCTTATTATTTTATTATTATTAAGTTACATCACTTGCCTCTGCCTTTCTAACTCCCCCTCTCTCCCAGGTTGGTAGTGCAGGACTATAGCAGAAAGACCCCGGGCCGTGGTCTTTCTGGTCAAGTTACAATACCATACAAAGCAGGATTCCCATAGCTTAGGCCATACCAGCTCCTGGTATGTAAAAACAGTCTCTGTGCTGTAATCAGTGGTAGAATGCACTGGACACAAAACATAATGGGCCACCTACTCTCATTCTGCTGTCCTTTTTGCTTACAACTACATTCAAAAGCATTTAAAAATGGTCCCTTTGAAGTCTGCAGAAGTGGTTAAGCAATCAGACCATCCAGAAATGCTGCATGAGGCTTTAAAAAACTGAACTGCCTTCTAACACACACAGAAAAAAAGGGACACAGAAGAACCACAGTGGTACCACAAAAGCCTGTCCCAGCGTTGCCCTAAAGAAATATACAGATTGCTTAAAAAAATCATTTTCCCATAAATTATCTGTTTGCATCTTGTCTACAAACATTCTAATACATTTCAAGAGGAATTTCTTTGTGTAGTGTAAATATTTAAATTATAGACATTTTTTTATTTGATTGACATCATCTGCTGAATTGTTGCATGGGAACAACTTTACTTACTT
>NC_092863.1:74282808-74284222 GCF_032062135.1 Pyxicephalus adspersus | reverse complement strand
AAGGTAATTTGTAATCACATAAAATTCCCATTGACATAGGGAGAAACTATGTTATAAAAAGTTTGATTGTTTGATCAAATAGCCGGTATATAGCCAAATCAACCTGTTTGTAGACTGCTTGTCCAGGCCCCATCTGACTTTTCATGTTACTAAAGGTGTAAAAATTATTTGACTAGATTTAGTTTTTCACTAAAACTCCTTTTACCAGTCCAAGAAACTGTAAATATCTCATTACAAGCAATGCTTTCCTTGATGTGTCTGGCATATGTGACACAATTCTTCTGTGTAACAACAGATAATGCTAAGATTTTCTGAAAAATTCTGTCAAATGTTATTCAGTAAGAAACAATGGTTATCTTATTTAATTAAAATGTTGCATGCGGTTTAAATACTACCATCAATTGACATACATAAGACAATCCTGTCATTGCTAAACAGGAAAATTGTTGTAATCATTTGTTTCCATGCACATACTTCACACAGTACAATAGCTAAATAAATGTGTCTTGTATGGCTATTGTAGCAATTTATAATATTGTAACAACTAGTATGTGAGAGAGCAGGCAGGATCTTTATGTACAGGCTGTGATTGTCCCATCTTTTCTGTCCCATTTGATTCTGCCTCCAGTGCCTGCTGCAAAACTTTGCTGTTCTTTCCATTCTTCAACTTTATATGGTGTCCTCCAATTGTTATGTGTAGAAATTTTAGCAGGCACATTTGTAACCTGTGTGACATCCAGCCTCCAGGAGGACTTAAAGACTGTAAAAAAGACACCGCCTATGCAGGGATACCAATAACCATGGCTGAGTCATGGAACGTCCTTGGAATCAGTTTATCTGTATCAGCATGTGCAAGCTGTAGATCCAGACCCTTCCCTATGCACACCAAATTATACTACTTAAGAAAACCACTACAACAGCTGGATTTTTTGCTGAGAAAAAAACATAAAACATGCATCATCTCATTTAAATGTTTAAACTTTATTAAGAACTGGCTAAGCAGTTGGGGCTGGTGATTGGGCAAGGGCAAGGGGTGTCAAACTCAAATACACAGAGGGATGAAATTAAAAACCTAGACCAAGTCGGGGCCAAACTTGAAATTTATTGAAAAAATTGAGGAGGTTTACTACTTCATCCATAACTAACAAAAACAAATCCCTCCACACACACTTTAGGGTTGAAAAGACTAATTTCTATCTATCTATCTATGCAGGCTGTGTGTTGTTCATCCTCCCACATCACAAGTTTGTCTGACATTAAATATTACGCTATGCAGTCTCCAATGGATTGAAACAAACACAATGCCCCTGGTAGTCAGGCACCATGTGATCATTGCCTAGGCTGTGTGTCATATGATGGGTGTACAGGAATAATGTCTATGTATTGCATGTATTGAAAATGATAATGTGAGGTG
>NC_092863.1:74258365-74282494 GCF_032062135.1 Pyxicephalus adspersus | reverse complement strand
AATTGAAAAACTCCATTTGTATAATTTCCTTTTATGCTGATGATCAGGACAATCATGTTGAAGGCTCCAGCAGTAGTCTGCCATCATGTGTCTATCCCATCTGCACCGATACCTTTCTTCCATCATCTTTACATCTTGATGGAACCTCTCCCCTTGTTCCTCACTGAAATCGCCAAGGTTTTCTGGACATTTTTGCTAATGGCTATGGAGATAGTGTAATTTTATGCTCATAGTAGAACCCGAAAATTTAGGAACAAATTTTGAACCAGTTCTTTATAATTTTGTGCTTTATGGTTACCCAAGAAGTTCATGACAGCCATGACATAGCTGTGCCAGGCAGAAGCTTCAGTATAGGTCATGTAACTGATCAAAGATTCCTGCTTTTAATTTTTCAGTACTCAATCCAGGGAAGAATCTACAAAATGTATTTAAAGCAATCACCATCCTTGTTCAGAGCTCTAACAAATTGCTTCATTAATCCCAACTTTATGTTTAGTGGAGGGAGAATGATTTTTTCTTTGTCAACCATTGGCTCGTTAATAATGTCCGCTGCACCTTTTTTCATGTTTTCCCTTGGAGGCCATGTCACTTTTTTTCAAGCGATCCTGCTTTGCACTACTATCAAAGCAGATGAAAACATGGGTACTTTGTGTATCCACTTTGCTGTCTAAGTAGGAAGTTCACCATTTTTAAATCAACACATATGGACCATTGGTGTTCATGATAGCAAAGCTTTTGTAAGACCATTTTGATGTTTTCATTTTCTTCTTTAGGTTTTGTTGAGTGACCAATTGGAATTGATGCATAAAAAAAAAAAGAATCTAATCAACATTTTAATTAACTTACACTGTTGGAATTCACAAGCTGCTTTTGGCAAAGAAAGTCCAATCACCCTTTTCATTGCTGCGGGCGTAATGGTTTCTTTTCAAGTAGATGTCACCTTGTCACTTGTAGAGTCTTAGGGGTAAAAAGCTTATTATATAGAGTGCTTTCTTCTGACCTCTTATATATGTAAACAAATTAATTAGCTTTCCTCAAAGAACTCTATCTCTTTTCTATCTTTCCCACATGCTCCTCTCCATTAATTTATACAAGAACCAGAATCTTTGCAGGCTATTCTGGAAGTGGTTTAACAAAGCTCGTATAACATTGGTAAAACTATCTGCAGTTATGTCTTCTATTCCCCTTCTAGTTTTTGTAGAAGTTTATACTTCTGCTATTCATCTTCCTGTACATGTAAATATAAGGCTTAGAAGAGTAGTCCAAGTGGACCCAAATGCCTTATTTAACACATTTTATTATGTGATTTAAATTGACCATTTTTTGTTCTGTATGGAAAAAGCTAGTGTCAGGTGTTTTTGTTAAAAATTCACAGTAAACAGTTAATGTTAAAATTAATTTTAAAATAAAATTTAAAGGTAATTTTAAGGATAAACGTTGAATAATAAACTAGGTGATTTTTTACCAGAAGATTATATTTTAAGGTTGAGATTAATCAAATTAAATCTGCTATAAAACGAAAAGTTAACTACAGGTAGCCCCCGGTTCGAGATAGGGACTGTAGGTTTGTTTTTAAGTTGAATTTGTATGTAAGAAGTCGGAACAGGTACATTATTTTAATAAATGTAATTAGGACAGATGTTTGTCTTAACATATTAGTAGGCAGCAAGGTGTCAGTTACTGTATAGAATCCTCACTGTGAGTTATTTAAAAACAAAACAAAAATATAACACATGACCTCCAATGGCCAGCAATCTCGCAAGTATTATAATACTGGATGCCAAAGAAAAGGTCCAAGGTCTTCCTGTGGCCAAAATCATTGCCTCCCAGAAGGACAAGAAGGATAGAAGGTGCCGGCCATAATCCCAGTAAATGGTGGAAGGCAGGATAAAAAATTCCTCCCTTTGGAACAGAATCGTGGGATTCCTGAAATTCTCAAACCAAAGCTCAATGGCAAAAATGATGGGGAAGAGTTCTAGAAAAACAATATTAAAAGTAGGACCTCGGTCAATCCAAGGACCAGCACGCCATTTTGTACCCCGCATCAGTGGACAAGCAAAAATTTGCATCCAAAACAAAATAATCCTGTCAAAAGGCGTGACCATTGAAATTCTTCAAAAAGGAATACTAACATACTTCAAGGATAAAGTTAATCTGATATAATAATCTAAGGAACCAAACCCAAAGGAAATATTCTAAAATTCATAAAAGGGGGAGAGGAAAAAGAGTAGCCAATTCTACCCTCATCAACTTCTTTTAGGACCTTATCTAATGCAACATGTTCCAAACCATGTGTGTGTGAATATGATAATTTATGTAACAGGGATTAAGAATATGGACCAATGGGACTGTGTAATGTATTCCATGGAGGCAGGGCAGCTTGTAGGTGTAATAGCGAACATGGCAAGAAAATGCTTCCGTACCCCTGACCGAGCATAGCACAAAGGGGCATAATTCGGATTGTGAAAGACCTGTAATAAAATGATGCCATGAATAATTGGGTGTGACCTCTGCACTGCACTGTAATAGAGGGTATACTAAAATAGAACACACCCCCACTAGCTGTATGCATAGTAAATATATGCCACGGCCTTATTACTCATATGTAGGTATTTGCAACAAGCAAAAACCTCACAAACACATCAGCAATTATTTTTTTTTCTTTTAAAGACATACAGTATGTTTATCTGCATACAAAATATAGACATTGGGCCAAAATATTATTTAAGACCACTTTTGCTCAAGATGCAGTTGGGAACTCCTTAGTAGCCAGCAACTGTTAAGATAATAATACATTTGGTCAGTGATATGTTAATATAATTTGGTGTATAGAATGCTGAGGTCATGGGTTTTTATTCTACAGAGTGCAGTGGTCAGGGATATGCAATGTACATTCTTTATTACAGAGTGCAGTAGCTATAAGCATATAAAATTCAATACTAAAAGGTATGTATCACACAGCACAGAATACAGAGTATGGTCAAGATTATGTAACAACATTTACATTACATAATCCTAACTGCTGCAATATTTTTTTTCCCATTCGTTGCATACTACTAACCCCTGCTTTGTATACTACATTGTACAATATAAAACCCTAACACCTGCTCTTAATACATAAGGTCAGTGCAAGGGTGACATTCCTGGCATGAAGCATTATTCCTACTGACCATAACCCTAATGTACTGTGAACTGCAGATATTGTAATTATAATAGTGTTTAGTTGAAATCTGAAAGTTTTTTCAAGGGCTACACTATGTTAAAGAGGTTGAGAAACACTGCATTAGGCTGAATGTTAGGAGGGGGTCTACTATTACAGCCGGGGCAGAGGGGGGCAATCAGGGTAGAGGGGATCAGCCAGAGTAGATGGGACCTGTCAGGACAGATAGATTTTTTAAAAATTATTATTTTTATTAAAGAGGATTTATATAGTGCCAACATAATATGCAGTGCTGTACATTAAATAGGGGTTTCAAATGACACACAGATACAGACAGCTCCATATATTATGAAAAAAAAGTGAAAAGGATATAAAGCAGCATATCAACAGTAAAGATTTGTATCTTTCCGAGATTCCTAATGCAAAGAAATATCATGCAGCATATCTTCCTGTTCTCCCTGTGGCATGCATTCTTCATATATGCCTTTGAAGGTGTCAGAGACAGTGTCACCAATGGTTTCCTGGTGAATTCACCATGAGTATATAAATGTAGAATGCACTCCAGAGTGAATCATTGCTCACAGTGGTTGCCTAATGGTCACCAGGAACATAAATAAGAGGAACGCTTTGCAAAGATAACAAAACAATATATTTTTTCAATAGCAATCAAGTGCTGTAGGGCTCACTAGCAGGTGGTTGCATTCAGCACAGCCAGATTGGCATTGGTATTGTCACCTCCAGGGATGAGCTTTCTATTTCTGCTAAATTACTTTTCCCCTGTAATACATTTTTCCACCATGTGGCCTGGTTTACACAGGAAGGCTTGCTATCCTAAAACCACATACAGCTTTAATGAATCCTCCAAAAATGTTGTTTATAAGATTTGTATATCATCATTGTTTCTGTCATATGAAAAGTCAACAGTCTGTGTTAATGCTGCATAACATGACCTTCTTCCCAATGAAAATATTGTTTTTTTTTATTGAAACTATATATACAGTTAGGTCCATAAATGTTTGGACAGAGACAACTTTTTTCTAATTTTGGTTCTGTTCATTACCACAATTAATTTTAAATGAAACAACTCAGATGCAGTTGAACTGCTGACTTTCAGCTTTATTTCAGTGGGTTGAACAAAAAGATTGAATAAAAATATGAGGAACTAAAGCTTTTTTTTTTGCACAATGACTTCACTTCAGGGGCTCAAAAGTAATTGGACAAATTAAAAAGCTGAAAATAAAATGTTCATTTCTAATACTTGGTTCAAAATCCTTTGCTGGCAATGACAGCCTGTAGTCTTGAACTCATGGACATCACCAGATGCTGGGTTTCCTCCTTTTTAATACTCTTCCAGGCCTTTATTGCATCGGCTTTCAGTTGCTGTTTGTTTGTGGGCCTTTCTGTCCGAAGTTTAGTCTTCAACAAGTGAAATGCATGCTCAATTGGGTTCAGATCAGGTGACTGACTTGGCCATTTAAGAATATTCCACTTCTGGCGAATATACACTTTGATCAGTGAACCTGGGTGATCCAGCACTTCCAGTTCCATTGGGACAGTCTGTGGTTGCAAATGTCCTTACACATATTTTTCTGCATTGCAGTTTACAGCGACACAAAAGAACAGAAGCAGAACTCCCAACCTATGCAGTCACAGGAAGCCTGGACACAGGGGCAATAGGGACAACTGGATCACTGCCTTGAAAGCAGTAGGTTGTTGTGGCTACCAATAATATTTCCCCAAAATTACCACCAACAGAGCCGTGGCTTTAACTAACTAAACTAACTAAACCTCTCCCACCCCAGTGTAGAGTTTCATCAGTGCACCCAGTCCAGATTGTGTCTGGAGAGTAATGTATCTATTCAGCTTCAATATATAGAGTGTCTGGCAAGCCAACCTTGTGTGCCTACTGCATTGCTTCCCTGTGGCCCGAGTCGTTTGACATTGGGCTGTATTATACAATTAATACAAATACCATGGAACATTGTGTATCAATACAAATACATACAAATCCAATGCCTATTTTAGCCTTTTGGCATCACATGCAACACCCAAAACATCAGTAAATGCACAAAAACATAAATTCAATTACTAGTTAGCCAAAGACATGGGTCATTATACACATAGGGCCTGGATTTATTAAAACTCTCCAAGACTGGAGAGGACTCACTTTCATCAGTGAAGCTGGGTGATTCAGCAAACGGAAAACGATTTCTAAATAATTTTCTATTTGTAAGCAAATGTTTTGAATCCTGGACCAGATCCATTTCAGGTTTGCTGGACTACCCAGCTTCACTGATGAAAGTGTACTCTCTCCAGTCTGTGGCAACCCATCCAAAGTTGTATTATCGGGCATAGATATCTAGTTACAACCCTTCTGCAACAGTTGTCCTCTGTCAACACCTATCAGAAGGGAGCCACCAGAACAATTGGATATATTTGTTAAGAACCCATTTTCCATGCCTAATAAGTTATTTTCATTACTTCTTTTTGCTTTTTCATGCTTACAAATAATGGATAGACTAAAAGTATCAAAAAACTTGCTCACAACAATCAAATGTGACAAGTGCTAATTAACATTAGGGTCCAACACTTTTCTCAGAAGATGCCAAAGGCAATTTAACAAGCTGTGTTTATGTAAAATAAATACTTGCCAATGGGAAACATGTCACATATCCTACCAATTACAGCACTGTCATTTGCATCACACTGTATGGTAATGGTGACAATTATACTATTATTAACAGGCCTTTACTTAACACCTAGCTATGTATAGAAAACGTAAACTTCTCTGATACCAGAATGGTCTCAGGGATGCTTAAAAGACATGCATTTTAATGTGTACTAAATGTAATAATCCTTTATTAACACCAATATTTGCCTTTTAAGAAGAACATAAAACATCCACATATTATCTATTTTAAATAAAATATATGATCTATTCTGTAGAGTTTATTTTTCGATATTTTGTAAATATTAGAAGCAACTTTTTGCCATTTTTTTCAAATGTAGTTTCTACAAATTTGCTAGTAAATGGGTCAATAATATTGAAAACAGATAGATGTTCATGCAAAGGCAGTTGAAAGTACAAGCTACATGGATATATCATGTTGTATCTCTAGACTGTGAATAGCTGGACCCATATAGATTTTTTTTATACTTTAATTTATTCTATTTGACATTTATAGATTGAAAACAGAAGTAGGAAGACAAGAATAGGAAGACTTAGAATCAAATTTAAGCTCCTGTGCTTTGCCTTCAAATCCCTTGCTACTACTTTCTGCTCATTTAAAAGAGCACTCAAAACCCATTTTTTCAAACTTGCCTACCCGGCTTCTTCTGTCTGCTAAACCCTCACTACTTCCCACCACTACATATCTCCCATCCTATTGTGTGTGAAATTCCCCCACCTACTAGATTGTAAGCTCTTTGGGGCAGGGCCCTCTCCTCCTATATCACTCTCTGTATTAGTCTGTCATTTGCAATCTCTATTTAATGTGCAGCGCTGCGTAATATGTTGGCGATATATAAATCCTGTTTAATAATAATAAAAAGACTTAGGAATAACCACTATTCTGTGCTACTAAACTGGAGGCACATCTTACCTCTCACATGATCAAATAGCGCTATACCCATTTACCTGTATAATTAACAATATAAATAGGAAAATGTTGGGTAGATTTCCCTTCAGTTTCTGTCCAGGGCACAGGACATATTTCCTCTCAAGTGTTTCACTGACAACTGTAAGCCACTTTTCGTCATGAGGACAATAGTCATTAGGAAAAGTGGAAACACAGACAACTATAAAAACCTAACAATGTTCTTACCCTTTCCCCACTCTTCTAAAAAATAATGCACATTACAAAAACTCCATCAGAACTGTTCACAAAGGTATAAAAAGTGGGAGGCTTGGCGTTTTATGTAAAACTAGCAGTTTAGGAACCAAAAAATATCCTACAGCAGAAATAGCTGATGAAAAGTTAAAGAAACAGCCAGACCTTGGAACTTAAGTCAAGACTCAAGACTTGAGTCTGACTTAAGTCACCTAATAAACAACTTGCAAATTGACTTGGGGGTTTTGTCCAGTGACTTGCAACTCGACTTGCAGTGAATCATTTGTAACACCGCCTTCCACCCACTTTCCTTGCATTCAAAGTCCATGGCTTTCTCCTTATACAACTGAAGGGGGTGGATGGGGAGGAAGGTAGTGTTACAGAAGCCTTACTGACTTCCTCCCCATCAGCTGCCAGCGGAGAAAGCCGAACTTAGTGGACTTAGAATGCAAGGAATGCAGGGAAGGAAGGCATTATACCAGACCAAGTACGACTTGCAAACAACTTGATAAATTAAGTGACTTGACTTGGAAGAATTTTTGGTGACTTGAGACTTGAAGGATGACGACTTAGTGCAACCTCTGGAAACAGCTACACAGGAAATGTACACAACCCATGCACAAAATGAGAAATGCACATATAAAAATACCAAACACAAAATAGTTCATTTAACACCACTAAGAAGAACAAGAATAATTTTGCAGCAGACTTAGTTTTCATCTTCAGTAAGTAGTATATTTTGTCTTACATTGCCAATTTATAGTTTTGCTCATCCTAATTGTTTATTTTGTTGGTGTAGACTACACATAACATATTGCATTCATTTTTGAAATATTGCTTTGACCAAAAGTATTTGCAAATACTTTTGCACTTTAGTGTTGTAGAACATCAAGTAGACCAGTGATTTTTAACCACTGTTCCGTGGCACACTAGTGTGCCGTTAGAGATCTTCAGGTGTACCGTGGGAAATTATCCAATTACCATTGTCGAGTGCCTGTGCTGTAGTGACTGGCAGAGTAATGTAATACTCTTCCATGTCAGTGGGAGTGTAATTTTGTAACACTTTTGATTTGTGGTGTGCCACAGGATTTTTTTAATGTAAAAAATGTGCCGTGGCTCAAAAATGGTTGAAAAACACTGAAGTAGACTATCTCTTCTTTAGGTCCTTAGTATGTAGCAGTCACTTTGTGCTGAGACACATGTGAAGTCCTTGATGAGTAGCTTTGTTATAGTCCTCATGGCACCATGCTGATGCTAAATTGTAGAGTAGAGTAGAGTAGAGAAACAGTTACTTAAAGTTATCCTTGTACATAATTACTGTAGGGCTTTGGCACACACTTGTAGTTCTACCTGACAGGTAGGTAATAATAAAGAATGTTCTACTAAAAAAATAAATATCTGAGATAAATCTCAAGCCTATTAAGGATGACACTACATAAATAGGCCATTAAAGTAAAAGTCAAGTAAAGGAGTAAAAAAGTAAAGTGTAAAAGTTGTCCATTGTAAAAACAATCCAGGGATTTAAGGCTGAATTAATGGGGAGTATCAAGTGCCTAACTACCCCTAGTGCACTCTCACTAGGCATGGGTAAGAACTTGTTGCTAGAAATAGGGGGGGTTAAGTGGTAGCAGTAATGCCTACTAGCCATTCCTTATGAATTCAATCTTAGATGGTTTGTCTGAACCTGCTGAAATGAAGCAAAAATATGAACTAAGGCATGGAAAAAATATACTGAATATAATAATGTTATGAATATTAATCATCATTATCAGAATACAATAATGGTGATTTGAAATGATGGTGTGATAGTGACTTTAAATATTTTTTTAACAACTTTTACTACCTAGTGAATTAATATTTGAATTATTTCAAGTGGAATATATGGCCAGATGCTCTGGGCCACAAAGCTGTTCAGCTGCAGGTTTCCTAAGAGGCTATTCGACCCAAGAGGACACAGAATAAAAATCAGGTCTATTGACAGGTCCTAGCTTTGGAATACAAGGAAATAATTTATGGATGGAGCCGGACCTTTAGCTCACAGCTCCAAAGCTAAGAAATTTTTAAAAATACATGTTCGTGTTTTTTTTTTTCTTTTGTGAAACCTAAAGAAAAGAAAGATTTTGTAGGCAGCTCTGCACTTAAATATACAAAGAAATACAATAATACAATAAAATACACAGAAAACTTATAAAATAACCTCGTTTTTCAAAAGTTTATTTTAGGTTTGAAGACTAGACAATGTCATACTCATTTTACATCAACCTAAATGATTTAAATATTTACAAAACATATCAATATTATATAGCTTTAAAAGTTGCAAAGGTTACCGTATTCGATATTTGTTGAATGGCTAACAAGTGAGATCCCTAACCCTCATCATATATTTTTGTATATTGTACAGTACCTTTTAGTCTTCAAAGCTTAAATATTTATATCAAAAGAGAAAGTCAACATAAAACTAAAACCAGTTTTTGTGACAAGCCCTTTGGGTAAGTGGATAAAATATATTGGGGGGTCATAAAAGTAAAATAAACACGCAAAGTAGTATGCATAAAATTATTGAGTTTATAGGTAATCTGGTCTTTATTTTACCATATTATGTCCCGATATTGATATATAGCTCCCATAATGTTACTAAAGGAAATCTATGCTTTGTTTTTAAGTTTTTTTTGTATTAAAAAATACCTAAACATACTTTACAAATGTGAACGATAATCTAACCTTATTTACTTAGTTTACATAGAAAACTCTGTTTGTGATAGCATGAACATGTATTTAATAATTACACCACATGTAATTAACATAGATGGAAACTTTCTGTCTGCATTCGTACATAGACATTGATATTTAGGCTGCCAACTTCATTTAAGGGAAACAGTTGCACATTAAAGTGGACTTAAAGTAGATTCTTCATTATAGGGAAGATCTAAAAATGTTATTTGTGACAAATCTTTACATCAAAGCATCTACCTTTTGTCTGGAATTCCTCCTGAAAAATAGCAGCACATGTCTTGTTATTTGAGGGTTCCTAGACACTCCTGTAGCCTCATAGTTATATATGTACAGCCAGATCTATGGCACTGCTCTCTAGAACTGTTAGTCTCAGAAAGTTACATTTGGTAATGTTACTATTGAGTTGCTCATTGTTCTCTCTCAAGATCCTCTAAAATGAAGAATTAAAGTTCTGCATCCATCAAGATGGCCCCATACAGCCATACACCACCATACAGGGACACAGTACAGAACAAAGTTTAGTAAGTAAGTAATGGGGAAAGATAGGCTGCCAGGAGTCCACGGGTAATAATGATCACCAGTCCTTCACCTACTGCCTTCCCTGCAAACTGCCATGTGGTGTTATTTTTAAGAACCAGAAAATGCAAATAAAAAAGAAGAAAATATAATAAATAGGAAAAAAAAAACCAGGGGATTTCATACAAACAAAATGAAAGGAAAGTGCAGTTAGTCGTGAAAAGCAACATTCAACATTAAATGTAGTGTATGTGAATACTATAGCATAAAGTGCAAAGTGTGGGCCATGTTCATAGAAATGATTTATTATAATATTTTTGTTTTTATTTTTGCTATAGGTCATTATGTTTGACTTTCTCTTTATTATTGTTCACCAAGGTTGAATACAACATCATATACAATAATTATCTTTTGAAGGACATTATACAGACAGACAGGACATTGACATCTAGTGGCATTTTTTTATGCAGCACAATTAAAAATTAAAAAAGAAAAAAAAAGGTTATGTTACACAGGACCTTACCAGTTTTCCACAACTACACACAATCATAATATTGCAAGGGAATGTCTTGCACATGTGTGTATTTCCAGGGCCCATGCACCCTTTCCTCTCCTATTTGACCACTAGACCCATCCTTCTATCTCATTATGATTTAACATACATAAAATGGGACTGTATACAACCAATTTAATGAAGAACACGTTGAGTAGGTATTACCACATTATCACAGTCTTTATCAACAGGTGTTTTCAAAAACCAGCATTATCACCTACACCAATACATATGTTAGGTCCACATTAAATTGCACAATTTCCATACAATAAATCTGATTTTCAACTTTTGTATAAAAAAAAAAAAAAAAATCTCCAAAAAACTGAATACTAGATGTGACATATAATGACACACAAAAGGTATGCACAGAAACCTATCATTATTCTCATCCCTCTCCATATGTTATTATTGTTCTTGCCAAAAAGATTCTAAACTAAATTGGAAAACGATACATGAATATGCAATTCTGCAGACTAAGTACATTTTTTCGGACTGTTCTAAAGGAAAAAAATAGGAACTATAATGCCTGGGGCAAACGCAGAAGAGATTTGCTAGTATAATAATATTGGGCGTCATTGCATTCTATGTAATAAACTAAACAGGAATGAGATATTGATGTATTGCTGTTTTATGACATGCAGAAAAGAAAGCCTACTTTCGTAGTTTGCTCCTATTTAGTATTCAGGTCACTAAGGAAGGAAATGTCTCTAACACAAGTAATAACATGCCTCAAGAACATGCACAATAGGAATGAAATTAAGAGGAAAGAAACATTTAAAGTTTGCAATTTCATAGGTGTAAGTCAAATGGATTTCTAAGATCTGAGATGTAAATATTAATATTTTGATAGGCACGAGGGAAACAATTAGGATAATGCAGTCATCCCAGAGAAATCTTATTGCTAAGCTGCAGCATCACTTCTAACAACTAAACATGTAATATAGATAGGAAAGTAGGTTTTCAGTTGGTGATTCTTTTTTTTTGGGCTCTGAAAAGAATTGGTATGATTGCGTTTTCCTGGCTTAAAAACAAAAGAACAAAAAAAAAAAAAAAGTAAAAATGATGCTGCCTTTCTTCCTCAACGTATTTCAACCAGTGTGAACAACTTAGAAGAAAATTAAAACATTTTATTACAAAGGGACAACAATATTTGAAGGACATAATCTGGTGGGTTCATTAACGGCAGGCACAGACTACCTCGCAAAAAACAGTTACCAGCCTACCAAAAGGTGAGCACTTATTCAATGAAAATCCATTCATTTTCTCATTCAGGTTTTTCAGTTTTTTGTTTTGTTTTTAAATTTTCAAATGATGATTTCTTTTGAGTGGTTGTTTGATGGATTTTTTCAGTCCTCTTCAGTGCACCCTAATAGCTCAGCTCTTAATGTAATTCGGCCGTACCATGACCAAGGAAGGATCCTTATAAATCTTGCATAGATTGGTGGATCAATCACATTCTTTCTATGTGTATCGTTGTCAAAATTTCCCTGAAATACCTTCAAATAAAAAAAAAAATGTATTAAATAGTGCCACATGACATCAGGCAGTTTAAAATAAGTATTAATATATTATAATATTTAGTAATGTTTTTATACAATTTTCACCAAGGATGCACACGTTATGCAAATAAATCTGATGTGAAAAAAATGTGTGATTCCTGCATTAATGCATGAAAACATTTATACAGCATACAAGGTCCTTTGTGTTTTATCCAAATGTTATTGTTATTATGTTTTAATGACTGCATCACAATGTAGCATTGCCTAGCTGAAAAGTCAATGGCTTCTAAAACTAAGGAAGCTTGGAAGCTTTAGCACAATTTCCACTAACATTCGCAACAAACTTTATACCTCAATATAAACCCTAACCTTCACTTAGAAGCTTAGCCATCATCCTAACCCAAAACCACAACCTTCCTTCTTCTTTTCCAGAAACACTTTATTATGTTGAAGCAACAGGGTCACTTTAAATACTGCTCTCATTTTATGTGTTTATTGTATGTGTTTTAGAAAGTAGGAATGGAAAGGAGGGGAAGAAGGTCTCAGGAAAGCCATAATCCTTGATGTGTAATGTTTAGGGTGCCTGCTCTAAAACATGATGAAATTGCATTCTTATCTATTATATAACTAAAAACAAAGACTGGATGCATTTGTGTAAAACTGAAAACAAAACCCAGCTTTAACAAAAACCTTTAATTTTCATTTTGGATAGAGTAAACAATGATTAAAGGGGAACTAAACTGAAAAGTGGTAAAAAAATAAAAAATACACTTACCTTCAATCCCACAGGGCAGTCCGATCCATCCAGGGGTGTCTTGCATCAGGTCCCACGCTGTCCCCGGGCCAGCGCTCCGGGCGCCACCATCTTTGCACATGCGTGAGATCGGCAAATTTTTCTCACAAAAAGACTCCTTCTAAACATGCCCGAGATGCTTGGGTATGTGCAGAAGGAGCACCCAAGAGCCTTCCGGGATGTCTGACGTAGGCATCTTGGGAGGCTTTGCGCTCCCATTAATTCTCGATCACCTCTGCAGAATTAAACAAACAAACAAACAAACAACAGAAGTTTTACCTTACATAAAAGGCTTGTCTACCCTTTTATGTAAAGTGAAATTTACGAGTTTAGGTACGCTTTAGGACCTGATTTATTAAAGCTTTCCAAGACTGCAGAAAATAGGCTATCACAGGAGAAACTGGGTTATCCAGCAGACCTGGAATGGATTTTATAAAAAACAAAATTGCTGTTAGTTGGCAAATGTTTTCAATCCTGCACCAGATCCATTCCAGATTTCCTGGATCAGGTTCTCCCATGATAGTCTATCTTCTACAGTCTTGAAGAGCTTTCAAATATCAGGTCAAGTGTCTCCATTGCAGGGATTCAGATAGAACTCAGATAATAGGTTTAAAGGAACTGGATATGAAAGCCCTTTAGGACATCAATGTTTCTGGGGGTTTTATTAATTTTATTAATTATTAATTTTTTCTGGTAGTTCAATGAAAAGTAAGTACAAGTAAGGCTATGTAACTGAAAAATATCTTGTAATATATTGTTTCCAGTGACAGATTAATGAAGGAGATCTGCACACACAGATACATTCTCTTCTATAGAGATAGGAGGGGGAAGGATGAACGAGTGGCTGTTGCCTCCCATCAATGAGGATTGGTGAACTACATTTGGGAACAGCTATACACGTCAGAGATAAGCAAGACTGCTTGTCTTGGGTGACAATAATTTGATTTGTGTACGCAGCCTAAGTGAGTATATGCATGGATTCAAAGATTAAAGAAGCTGAAATTTTTTGCTACCAACCCATGGGATCAGTGATGCACAATAATCTGTTTTGGCATCACAAATGTAGCGTATTACTTTTAGAGAACCTCCAGTGAGCGTTGAATTAAGCTGCAACTTTAAATGACCTTGTCTACACCAATACGTTTTACCTGGTCTGTTTAATAAAATTTAATCCAACAATTATAATTAAACAGGTCATACAAATCTCTACGGTCCATAACCTTTAAAGCCATCAGATTTATCTTAATTATATATTGTACAAAACAGAAGAACAGGCAGTAAGTAAATCCACAGTTGTGTAAACCAACAGTTTAGGCCTAACAGTAAAATGATACAATACCCAGTAGAAAACATTTGCTTACTGAACCATATCTTCAAGACAATCATAAGTTAGGCAGCAGCTGGCTTAAAACATACTGATGGGAAGTTAATATTTCTCATAGGATCTCTAATTCTATTCTTGAAGACCATATGGTGACTAAACACACACAACTACATGGCAATAATCCATCTATGTGACAATTATGTATTATCATGCAACATTTTTAAGGTATAATTACAATTTAAGGTATTTGTTTTGATCCAGTTACTTATATTCACAAAGAGGGCTCATATGTACAATAAATATTCACATGATCACAAGTTTATGTGTGTGGTTGGTTACTTGGCCCTGCACAGGCAAAGTATGGGCTTATTAAAAAGGAAGCAAATATCAGAGTTTGCTCTTTATAATTTAGGGATTGATGTTTATTCTCATCCTGCCAGAGGAATTGTTAGGCTATAGAACTGTACTATATTTTGCCGGAGCTTGAGCTCAATGTTTAATAACAGAGGCTCAAAACTAACACTGGAGTCTTTCAGCTTGACACTAAACTGATGTTTTTGCTCTGACAGGGAGGAATTACAACGAAATAGAAACAAACAACGTATATTACAGAGGTTATGCTGCAATATTGAAATAGTCTTAGAGTAGAGATTTAAAGTCTTAAGGCAGGCCTAAACCAAAAATTTTACTTTACGTAAAAGGGTGGACAACCCTTTTATATAAAGTAAAAATATTCTTCTTTTTTAACTGCAACACCCTTTTTTTAAAAAAACGAAAAGAGTGAGGCCCCTCTTATTCTGTGCCGGTAAGACTGAATGGGAGAGCAGAGCCTCCAGTAATACCTACATCATGCTCTTGGCTCTTGTCTGCTACTTCTGTCTATGCCAGAGATTGGGGCATTTTCCTGCACTAAGAGGAAAAAGCTGCCGATCTCACACATATTCAGTGAGAATGGCACTCTTTTTTTCCCTTTTACAGCAGGCTACAACACCCAATCTCGCATTTGTGAAGTGCAAGATCAGGTGATGTAGCCTGAAGGAGGATAGAAGATGGTAGTGCCCGTCGATTCCTCCACACCAGGACAAATGAGAATTCCAGGACGGCGTGGGACCTGATCAAGGACTTTTCCAACGTGATCAAGGGATCTGTGTTATTAAAGTTAAGGGCGATTTTTTTTTTCATTTTCAGTTTAGTTCCAGTTTAATAATTTCTATAATTGACTATAATTGACATCTATTTAAAGTGTATATCATACATATTTTGTGGGATATTGGCATCAAATGCACCTCCTGCAGTGAGGTAATTCCAATTTTTAGAAAGCTCTCCCACTACATCAACAAAAAAAAGAGCAAACTTTAAGGCTTTTTTTTTTACCTCGCAGGGGATCAAAGTCATTCAAAGTATAACAGCAAAACACAGTGGGTCCCAAAGACCTCAACTTTGGGAGACCTACTGGGTTCTCCTAATACACAGACTGCATACAGCCTCTCCACCTGGCCTCAGGTTACATTTTTCGCTTGACTCAAAGGCAGATCCCCTTTTATCAATGGCCAGGTGCACCAGTCATCCTCATTTTCGGGCCTGGAAAAGGGGAGGACTGTCTGGCCCACCCATTTGTTCTAAGCCACTCCAGGCCTGGAAATAAAGAGCTGCCATTCTACAGCAAAACAAATATTCCCTATTCCTATTTCCACAATATATATAAATATATATATATTATATATATATACACACACACACATATACACGCACAAAGTTCTTGCTGATCGGCAAAAAATGCACACTACAAAGTCCTGCTGTGGGTTGATAACAGGCCCACACTTTTGATGTGCTCCGTGACAGCTCTGAATTTCTGGAATGTTATTAAAGTATTTTTACACATATTATACTTTCTAATATATCAAAATGTTTTCATAACTGCGATTTCAATGAAATTATATTTATTAAAACAAATTGAAACAAAATACAAAAAAGGGAGTTTATTGTTTAGGTTTACATATGCTAAATATCATCCTTAAATGGACCACAGCACACAAGTGTTTTTGACAGTAGAGGGAAATGATAGAAAACATGTCAGATATTTTTTTGCTTTCTGTGTTTGTAAATTCTTTCTCTTTGTTCGTCCTAGTGACCACTGTTATTGAGACATAAAATGAATGACAATCTAGAATTTTGAGTTGTCACTAAAACAAAAAATAGAAGGGTAATGTTCCAATAAGAATACTTGTTTGAAAAGGGATTTTCCTCACTGCAGTGGCTTTTTTCTTACTTACAGATATGGATTTTAACGTTTTCCTGACATTTACTAATTTAAAAATTGAAAGTTTTCGGGTATACATACTATAAAATGTTTTATAGTCAACAGTTTGATTTACATATATCTTTTTATTTTGTTGATGAAAACCCAACAATGGGTTTCAAATAAACCAAATAAAACCTTTTGATTTTAGATACACTTTAACTAAAAATTTAGAACTTGCTAAATGTTCACTGCCAGCCCAAGCATTTGTTAATATTCATAGATTGCTTACTGAAAGAGATAATTTAATAAAAAAACTATAACTATGATTAATGCCTAGTATTGCAACCAAGCAAGAAGGAGGGGATGTTTACCTAGGAATATTTATATTTGTAGTTAAACTAATCCAGCTCTATAATGTATATAGATCTTGTTCTAATTTGTTTGCAGCTAAAACATCACATGAGAACCACTAATGCGTGATTAAGGAACATTTTATTTTAATTGGAAAGTTGAACTTTTTCTGCATTTTCTATGCTTCCTTAGGTTTCGCATATTGCTTCTAACCTGAGCTGGTATTTAAACCTTCCATGTGTATTGCTGTACCTTTTTTTTTGTATCATCCATTTTTTCCAACATGAACAGCCATAGACTTTGAAGTCCACATTGACATTCACTGTATTATATATATTGCCCATAGATGTTATAAGCTGATGTGTTGTTCTCTTTCTCTTGTGAATGCTCTTACCTAAATGGCAGCTGTGCAAAAATCATTTTATTATTTATTCCTTTCGCTCGTCCTTCCTTTCCTCATAGGTCGAAAATATTTTTTTTCTATTAACTGATTCAAATCAAAAAAAGAAGATCTAGCCAATTGATAAAGGAGTTATTTCATTGCATTTATGTACAATGTGTAGGAACCGTTTTTATCTAAAAATCTGATTTAATTCTGAATGTTAACATCTGCTATCTAGGGATTGCTAGAACTGTGACATGAGCAAGGAAGCATTAAAATCTCACAATTGTCTCTATGCAAAAGTACTTTTAGATGGGATAGCAAAAAAAATTACATGGGTCACAGCCATCGCACAAAAGCTTTCCTAACTGTAACTTTTTTTTCTTTGTTAAACTCTTCCCATTGCCCTCCATCTTTACTTGGACACACTATTTGTCCTTCCACATCTGATTTTCCTTTTACATCATACTACAGCCTATAAGTTAAGATTGTTAAAACTGATCTAACCCACTCCTCCCCTGCAGTGAATTTGTTCCCACGTTTAAACAAAAGTAACACAGTTGTAGAACACCATACAGTTTCCTCTGGGCTTCCAGTCCTTACTGATTTCGAAGCACTTGGCTGATTGAATTCATTTTTATCTGTAACATGCCAGTCACTCCTAACATTTATGGTATCTGCAGCCCCAGCCGTCATCTTCAACTAAAAAGATTACTTTGTCCTTTTTGACTTTTTAAAGAACTTTGTGTATGCTCTTATCGCATGCTGTCTAGACTGCTGTGGGCCTTCTATGTTCCTTTCCTATATAGTTTTGTAACTACAATATCTTTCCCTGTATTGTGCTTTAGTGCATCGAAGTTTAGTGCTGAGGTCTTCTAAAAAGTTGTAACATTAATGTAAATCTGTACTATGGCCTGTCCCTACAAAAATAAGACTATGCTTAATAAAAAAAATAATATCCCAGTGGTAGAATGTTTCCTTTTCGTATTAGATCTTGGTACATTTTTTAGAAGCCATCTGTTCTTTTCTGGCTAAGTTCACACAATACTCTAGTCACTGACAGATTTATTGCAGTGCTGTCTGACAAACCGTAGATGCAAATTTAATTTATTAGCCAACATATCATCATCCTATCTGTATCCTTACATTACCTTGTCTTTTCTTTGTTTCTCATCTTGATAGACGGTCCAGTGTTCTCCATTATTACTGAAGGCAAGCTTGTAAGAACCTACAAACTGAACATGTCCAAAGTCTTTAGCTCCTTGTGTAATAATCCCTGTGACCTTTGTAGGACGAATGAGATCCACCTAGAAAGATACAAAGAATATTTCATTGCAGTCAAAAATATGAAATACAAAAACGTCATTTTATAGCACAGAATTATTCTGGGTAACTGATAATGTATTTTATCTGCAGTGGCCATATTGCAGCACGGCACTCACAAGAGATATAGTGGAGACAGGTCAGACAGGAAGACAAAAAGTCAAAGAACAGGAGACAGAGACAAGAAAACAAAAGAGAACAAAGATGAAGCATAGAGATGTAAAGGACAAAGTATATAAGAAAGAGACCACAAATTCAGGAATACAAAATGTCAAAGTGTACAAAATTGTCTTTGTATTAAATCTGTCTGCTACTCAACTTTTTAAAGAGGACCCGTGCCATCACTAAATGATCAGAAATACCAGTGCCAATGAAAATAGCAATATTGCTAACAGTGTTGCTAACAATAGCATGCAACATAAAAGCATAAATTTACTGCCAGGTAATGTCACCCTAATGCTTACAACTAAGGCACTAACCTATTGTGGGATGGACGCTTGGGTGCAGCTTTTCTTTGCCATTTGGCCTGGACTTCCAATGCATGTGATTAGGAATACACATACATGTAATATTAAAGTGGACCAGATATATATATATATATATATATATATATATATATATATATATATATATTGTTTAGAATGGAATAAGGGGTGAAAAATTACAAATAGAAGTATAGGTTAAGATGCATTCCTTTTTATAGACATGATCTATCAAGAATGGCCATGAAAGTTCTAAAGAAGTTTATGGAGAAGCCAGAGAAACCAGCCCCCAGTAGAAGACATGAGAAAAGTGTTTGAACTACTTGTGAACAACTCATGGGAAGACAATGGTTGACCATAAAATGAAGTCTTGTAAACCAATTTCACTTCCAATAGGCCATTCTGTTGCTTCAAAGATAGTTATTTCTGGTCTAACCTAGCAGATCCCCCCTCTGTTAATGGCTATAAAAAAAACACCACCCCCACCCTAAAAAAAACCAGAATGCATTGTGCTCAAATTGAAAGAGAACGAGAGAAAGAAGGAGGGAGAAATGCATTGCACATCGTAGAACATGCCATGACCAGCTGCAGGTAGCCCACAAGCAAAACTATTGACTAGTTCCCTCTTGGATTTCTTTTGGGCACAGTAAACACAGTTGAGGTGTTCTCTAACCATTTTGGGGCCAAAGGTCATTGATAGCTAGATGCTAAGGTCAAACTTTGTGGTGTTAACTGGTTTTAAATCTTTTAATGCATTTTGTAGGACTTTGTAAGTTTTTTACTTAGTACATAGTTTTATTACAAAAAAACTTTTTACATTGTTTCTCTTTTTAAATTAATTTATTAGTCCTACTGTATCTGACAGTTTACTTTGCAGTTGCTCAGAGTGGCAGTATTCATCTGTAGGATGAATGTTTTTATTTTTTGTCAGTGGAGCCTTCAGGCTGCATGATTACCATGTCAGAACCTACATTGTGATCACTTGATCAGAGGGCACTCTTAATGGGTCATGGGGGACCCTCATTGTCACTGACAGCCATGACTGAAAGCCAGTAGTCATCCCAAGTGTCAGTTGTTGCTTTAATGTACTCTTCATGGGGAACTATGCCCAGAACTAAAAAAAATAAAGGTTATGATGTGAAAGGATAAATAATAATAAAAAATTTTAACAAATATTATATAAAAAATTACCCAAAATTACTTTTTTCATATGGTCAGAGTTGGGAGAAACTTTAGATTTAGTTTTGTGATGCATACAAGTACAAGGGGACAGCTCTTCATTTACCAGTGCTCTTGTTTTTCTTAAAGACATAGCTGAAGTTCTCCAGGAAACCACAAAGCCTACAATGTGCATGTTGCTGGTAACCTGATGCCACTCAACTCACTTCAAATTTCTTGCTGCCTTGCAGGAAGGTAAGAAGAAAGAAGGCAGCAGCAGGGGACAGTCCTTACAGCATTGGTTGGTGTTACCTTCATGATGTGTTAGTACCATTTGGTATACTAATTACTCATGATGAAGCCTGGTCTACAAGATAAAGGGTAAAAAAAAAAGTCTAGTGGCTGAAAAGAAGTACTGTGGGGAACAGAAAAAGCTGTTTTTAAATCTATCGGTAAAATAGGTCATTTATTTTGTTTTTTTATTTTTATAATTATTTGGTTCTGCTTATGTGTTACTATCCATGTACTAATGTATTTGATGTTTTGCAGCATCAAGCATCAACATTTAAAAGGCAATTCCTTGAAATCCAGCCAGTGAATTAATTATGCTATCCAGGATTCCATTATTTGGTTATTAAAAAATAATAAAACTGCAAATTTAAATATGACTTACATGTGAGTGTTTTTAGAAACATGCATTATTATCGTTCCATGTGGAGTAGTTGCACAGAATTTCTGTTAGTCAAGCAAATGCAAACAGGCAAAGCCAATATGAGAGAGTGGAGAGAAAAAAAGCAAACAAGGCAAAAAAAACAGACAGGAACAATTTTTCAAGCTATATTAAAGAACATATGTAAACTGACATCTTGTAAAGGTTACAGAATGATTATTGTCATTTATGTCACTGTGAAATGTTTTTGTCCTATACATGTCTTGAACTGTAATTTATTCTTTATTATTCCTCCTAAACATAGAGGACATTTTTAAACATAAAAAACACGAATAAAATGACTAAACTGCAGACACAATAATTTGATTGATAGTTAAAAGTTTCTTCTAAATCCCAAATCCTGCTAATTGCAAAATGAATGGCTGTCTTTTAAATATATTGCGAGAAGTTGGTAGTAATGAGCATGACATTTAAAGTGCAACTTTTTATTCTTCAGGGTACCTGGGAAAATCAGTATTCAAGAGAGTAGACTTGGGAAAAAACATACCTTTAAATGAGTTAGAGAAAGTTACAAACTCCCAACAGGTTTCTGGAAAGTGACTTTCCCCCCTAATAAATATCATTATTACTGTACTGCTTCTCTTTTAGATAGATGGGTTAAATTTTTGCTGGCGCAGTTCACAGTTGGCATTTTTAAGCAAATTACAGTATAAGCTAAAACCAATTTCCTTTCATGAAGAGAGGAATGATATAGCCGCTATATTTATTGAGCCACTGTACTTTACACAGTTACAGCCTTCAGGAACACTCATAAATGCTTCTCTTGTTTTGCTCTGTGTTCGTGCAGAAAAACTCTCTCAGTGGATCAATACTTTAAGGAACAAAAAACATCTTTGTTGCAATGAAAGGCTATTACATGCCAGTACAAATGTATACATTATACAGCCAGCTTCCCTTTACATGATCAATGAAGAAGTCAGGTTTTAAATGGTCTCCTGAGAAATTAACTTCGCTATAAAGGATTTCACTGTAAGCATAGCTAAAATTTTTTACGTTATCTTACACACCATTTATAATTATGAAGTCACATTTTGTGACTGTAATGTACTTGCTTTGCACTATAAAAAAACAGTAAACAACTTTTCAAATCAGGCGCAGCATTTTGGGTAAGTAGCTTCAGGCTATTGGGCTGAAAGTTCGTTTATATTTGGAAAGATCACAGTATTTATAGTTTTCATGCTAAAGCTTCTCCATAGGCAGCTATATTACACTGAGTACCTTTACTATTCCAATTTGCATTACCAGGAACTATAAATATGACAAACCTTTTTATTTTAACTTCTATGGAAAAAGAAAATCCTGACTTGCTCTAAAGCACAGTTAGACATTCCTTCAGTTCAACAATTAACAAAATAAAAAGGGGTGAATGGCCCGGACAAGGCAGCATGAACAATCTTTTGTGAGGAGCCCCTATCACCCCTGCCATATATCACTTCTGGGCACCTGAATATTGAGTTTTCTCCTCAAAAGGGCGACAGTTGGCGTAGACCTGTTAGCGTTTGGAATGCTGGCACCAGTTCCGAAGCTGGCCAGAAGTTAGACACTGAATGTGTCAATATGACACCAGAGCTGTGCTTCTGATGGCAGTAATCTTAGTGCAATGCCTGGAAGCGAGGGGGACATGAGAGACACTAATATTATTACAAATTATTTATGTAGTGCTGACATATTACACAGCGCTTTGCATAGTCATGTGACTAGATGTCCCTCTACGGGGCTCACAATCTAATGTCCCTACTTCAGTCATATGTCTTTATTACAGTCTAAGGTAAGCAAATTAACCAAACTGCATGTTTTTGAAATAAGAGAGGAAACCCAGCTGCAAACTCTATGCAGATAGTGTTCTGACCAAGATTTAAACCTGGGACCTAGCACTACAAAGGCCAAAGTGCTAAACTCTGAGCCACCATGCTGCCTGACATGAGGTTAAAAGTCTGGCCTATGGGAGTCAGAACCAGTGCATTCAGAAACATCTAGAGTACTTGGAGGGATTTATGTTCGGGTTACCTTCATGTCTTGTGTACCATCCTAATGCCTATTTGGCTGGAGGCCTTCTATGTAGCATACCTTGGTAAGGTCCAGCGGGATGCCGCTCAAGCAGCCATCAAGACAACATATATATACCTCTCTCCAACACTTCCTTACTGAGGCCTATAGGTATAGATCTTAAAAGTCTCTCTCCTGCTTGGGAAACCGTTCCTGGGATGGATGTGCCAGGGATACCTTCCCAGATGTTGATTTCTTCTACCCAGTGGTTGGGAAATATTTTGGCATGCTATACTGGGTTGCACAGATCTTTCCTCCAATATTGGGATGTCAATATGCCTTTGAGGATTCTAGCTAGTAGGCCCTACTTCTAGGAGATACATTTATGTATTACTCCCCACCACTGTCAATCCCCGAGTCAGTCTACAGAGTTTAATGTGAAGATTTTGACTTTACATATTCCAGTCTACAGCCTTGAAGTTCTTGTTGTTTATTTGGTTTGAGGATGTGTGAGCTGTCCTGGATTAGACTCTGTCTCTGTGGTCTGTATTGGTTCTCTTACTATTTTTCGTAATCATTAAAAAAAGACCATTAGAGACACTGCACAGGCTAAAATGTCATGGACTATTACTTTGGAATTTTTTAATTAAGACTCATATCCTACATATCCTAGCAACTTATTGGTACTTTTTGTCATCTATCATATTGGACCCCTCAGCCCCTATGGTTTTTCCTTACTCTGACTAGTCTGCAGAGCTCACAGCTTCACAAAGGGATCTGTAATTTGGCCCTCACTGTATCTGCAGCCTTTATAGAGGACATAGAATAGCCTTTGTTTCTGATGTGCTGTCACTGTTCTGCTACACATTGGTATTATGTTCCTCCCTAATGGGGCCTGTCCAAATGCTTGCCCAATTTGTAGTCTTTCACCTGCAAATGACTCAGTCTTTGTATTATTGTTGACTATTACCCCATTTTTTATTTTCTTCTTCTCCTTTCTTTTCTCATTTTCCTATACTGCTTTTTGGTTTTTTTCTCTTCCTTCCTTCCCCCCCCCCCCCCCCCCC
>NC_092863.1:74254296-74256081 GCF_032062135.1 Pyxicephalus adspersus | reverse complement strand
AAGGATTTTCATTTTTCCAGAATGCATCTTAAAATACTTTTAAATACTGTAGCTGTACCAAGCTTCCTCTAAATCTGGATATTTTGTGAACCATTGTGTTTTCACACACCCTTTAGGAAAAAAAAATCTATATTCTACCTAAATACAGAAACATGATATATCTCAAACCTTTGTATATCAGGTTCCATTGTTATTTTTGTAAAACGGCTCCTGTTTACCACCCTGGCATATATTTTCTTTATTAATTTAGTCTTGACATATTATGCAACACTTTACTAAAGTACTCATACACAACAATTCACTTTAGTGTTTGCAACTAAAGCAGCTTCTCACAATAAAACTCCAGGATAATTCAGGTCAGACAGCATTTAACCTAATAACAGGGTTTTCTGAGAAAGCCAACACAAATACATATAAATGATGCTCATTTCAAAAGCAGTAAAATGTCTGCACCACTTCCATACCACTTAAAATACAATAAAAAAATTAAACCATGCGTTAAAATACAGCAATATGCACTAATCTGCACCTGATTTGGGACCCTGAAACTTGCACAGCAAAACAGATCCCAATGAGTCACCTAACCAATAACCCCCAATCACAGATCTTTTCTTCCATTAATTTTCTATTCACCCCAATCCCAAATCTTTTGCTCTATTGATCAGAAAGAATTCTGAGCTCATTAGCACTTGTACACTGCTGCCCAGACTTATATAAACAGGGCACAAGTAGTGTGTATAGCACAGCTCAGTGTGACAAATGTATGACAAAGTATTTTGTGTATAATGGGCCAAGCCACTTTCATGAGTATATTGAGACATTTTGAGTAAATAGATGAATGGAAATGTCTTGATGGCAACCTAAATATACATTTTCAGCACTGGAGCAGTTGATTGTCTGAATTCTTAAATCACTGTGCCCAACCAGCATACTATAGACTAGGGATGAGCGAGCAAGTTTTTAAAATTCTCACTCATCCCTACCATGGACATACATTGCTGAAATAAATGCTATTACTGTATCTCTGAACAGGTAAGGGTTTTTTAAAGCCTAGTTTCTGACAACACAATTAGGTTTTCAACAAATTGTATACAAGTCAAGTTATATTGCTGCCTGTGTCCTATTCAAGTCAGATTATGCCACTTCCAGGTCCAATGACAAGAAGAGAAACTATAGAGAACAGAAACAGCTTTTTATTAATATTCCAAATTGTTATTCCTCTGTAAGGCATTGGAGGATGTCTAACAAATGTTAGTTTAAAGCCTATATTACTATTATTTATTTCATATACAATGCTAAAACTGCATAAGATAATGTGGTCAACGTATTATTTTTACACCCACAATTCACACAGATTTTACCCAGGACTCTTCAATAAGAATTTGAAAACATTGTTACAAAAACCTTTGTTTTATCTTCTCTAGGACTATAGGAAAGAACAAAACAGTTAAGCATAGTGACCAGGTGGTTAGTCCTTTGCCTTACAGAACTGGACTTCAATGTTTAACCCTCTTTCTATGTCAAATTTCTATGTTTTATCTTTCTCGCTCTGCTTCCTAACAATAACACTGGCTATTTATGGCATGACTTTAATTAACTGGAGAAAGAAAGTGTCACAAAAAAATGGTAGTGAATTGGTTTATTAAGCAAGATGTATTAAATACAGAAAAACAACAAAATCTGACATATTCAGTCTGAAGAAACCTTTCCTGGAAAATGTACCTATGACATTTAGACAGTCCTCCATAAACACTGACATTCTGCTTGTGACATTGCACATTCCTA
>NC_092863.1:74228702-74252469 GCF_032062135.1 Pyxicephalus adspersus | reverse complement strand
ACGCCGCTGGAGAACGAACACGACGCTGGATGATCACAGCGGGACCAGGTAAGTGATCGATAAACCCAAACTTTTCTCACTGTATTTTCATACAGTGAGAAAAGTTCGGGTTTATCGATAATTGCAATTTTTTTTAACCCGAACCAAGGTCGGGTATAACGGTCGGGTGGTTAAATTACCAGTCATCAGGGGTGCAGCAGGAATATGAGTATGTAGGGTATGTTCATAATATTAAGATGGACATACATCCTCCACACAAATACACAGTGCGGAAGATGACATGGTAAATACCTAAACAGCAAAATATTAGTTGCAGGGAATCTACTGTACAGGTTCCATTTATGGCAAGATTCTCAACATTTGGTGTTAAATGATTGCAACTGTGCCAACTTACTTCTGAAATATTTACACATTTACATCTAACATAGACCCAGTCATAACTTGGTCTCTTTAAGGTGGGCCTAAGTATATGTAATAAAAAAAAACTATGGATAGACAGTTTAATTGACATAAACAGCTTTTTTATTTTTTAATGTAATCGGAGAAAAGAAAATGAGAACATAAGTGGAGATTCTGTTCATAGTGACCAGTCAGAAGGTCTGCTTCAATCTAAATTTCAAACCAGATACTTAAATGCACTCATAGCCACTCACTCCTCCTCCAGTGCCCTACCAATGACATCCTCACTCTATAATCCCTACTTCTTCTTTCATATGGCTCCAACACTACTCTATAGTTTACCCTACTTTCTGAAAATCTTCCTTCATCCCCTTAGCCATGCTCCAACCTTTACCAAATTTAAACAAACCCTTAAAACCCACCTTTATCACTTGCCTACCCAACTCCGCATTGATCACCATTCCATTGCCTCCAGATATTAGTATGCTACGCTCCTCTACTTAGATTGTAAATTCTATTCGCCAGGGTACTCTTTTTTTCTCTGGGTCATTATTTGTACTTGTCAAGTATACAGGCTTGGTATCTGTAACTCCTATTTATTTTATATTACCATTCCTAATAAGTTGGCGCTTTTTCAATAACAGATTCCAATATATTAGTCTTATTTTGCATAAAAAGGTGAAAACAATGTGGAAACAGTTAATAAATTAATAGGCCTTTGCCGAGCCTAAGATAAAGCAGCATTGTACTTTTCAGACTCTAGAGACATAAAATTTACTGTGGCTGTAACTATGACATTTTTGAAATGTAACTATTCTCTTATGATCTAATTACACAAGCTTCAAATACTGACTTTAATATGAAAGAGACAGTTTTCTTTCTGTTTATATAAATCAGGTTCTATGATACTCTCATTAATATTCTGCATGAAAATCATCATTAGAGAAACATTTAACTTTGGAATAAGCCCAGCATCAACAGCTTGCCTATATTAGATAATAAATACACATTTTAATCAGTTATTTTAGCATAAAAATTCAGGTGCTTGCATTACTCACATCATACACAGGGTGCACAAACCACTGACCACTAAATTTGTTACATAAATAGAGAGGGAAATCAGATGTGTTAGGCTTACATTTCTATATACAGATATCAAAAGGTTTTTCTTAACGCTGGAAGAGCATTAGCCAGACTGGAGGACTAAAGGCATTTGTCTCACTGAACATTTAGAATGATGATACCTGCAGGGTCTGCAAGGGATTTGTACCAGTGGCTCCCGGTTGTGAATCGCTCTGGAATATTGACAGCTCAGTTGGTGCAGGATAAGGGCTTTGCACATATCTCACATGATCCAATTATGATTTACAGCAGCTATCTATGCTCTGGCTAAAATTAATGACTCCTATAAAGTATGATAAGTACATCAGCCTGCTCAAGCTCATATCTAACGTCAATTGTGACAGTTTAAACAACTCATTATTAATGCAATGCTGCATGCAGGTTTCTAATATTGTTTCCAATAACAGACAGAAGATAATGAAAAGAGAACTGCATTATAATCTGATCTGGTTTGATGAGGTTTGGCAGTTTTCCCATTAATCTGATAAAGCATTATTTCAGTGTGTTTATTGTTAAACATAAAAACAAAGCCTGAGAATCTTACACCTACACTAAAGCCTCGTACACACGTCAGATTTTTATCGCCTGATAATCGGCATTGGCCAGATATCGGGGGAAAATCTGCCGTGTGTACAGTCGGTGTCGTCCATCGTCCGAACGACCGTCCTGGCGGATCCACGGACGATGGACGACGACCGATTCTAATGTAAGGGAAGAATGAGAGCAGGTGCCGCTCCGTTGCTCTCCCCCTCCCCTCTCCATAGAGCAAGAACGGTGCTGTATGTACAGCACCGTTCATGCATCGTGCAGTCCCTTGTCGTTGGAAAGGATTGTTAAAGATCCTTTCCAACGACAAAAATTGCAAGTGTGTACGCAGCTTTACAGATGAAAGGTCATCGGTGCCTGTGATCCTAGTCGAGTCAGTCCCACGTTGTTCTGTCTTTCTTTTTCACTCTGGCGCGGGCTGGACATTGGTTCTTCTTCCTACGTCACCCAATCTAACACTGTGCAGGCCCGAGAACAGGTGACTCGCTTACAAAAAATATTTTAAAAGTCCCGATCTCAGTGTGCATGTGTCACATCTAACCTTTTTTTAAAATAGAAAAAAGCCCCTTCTGCCCATGCCTAAGATTGGGCATGTATTGAAGGAGCAGACTGCAGCGTGGATTCCCATGTAATCTTCACTGCCAAAGCTCCCCTTCATATGAAAAAAACACATTTTTACCTTATAAAAAAGGGCTATCTCCTGTTTTATATAAAGTAAAACATTTGATGATTGATGCGCTTTGAAGTGAACCTTTGCCCAAGCTACATATTTACATATTCAGAAGTAGTAAATGAGCTTTAAAACAAGCAATTACCTACTTACAGCTGTAGGCATTGTGGAGTCATTTTTAAAAACTCAAAAAAGATTGCACTAAATTTCTGAACAATTTTCAACTTTTTGTTAGTCACTGCTACTAGAGGTACGTATTGGGAGTTGGCATTCCAGTGCTTCTGTACTACATTTCCTACAAGTTTAGAGTCCAGTAGGGGGGCTTGTTTTAAAGCACACATTTCATTCCTTTAAAGACACATTTTAATCAATTTTTTACCATTATTTTTTAATAAACTGTTAACTTGTTTTTGAAAGAACAGAAACCATGAACGCCTTCATTTTTCCCCAAGGGAGGTAGCCAGTGCCTTTCTGCCGGCTCTTGGGAAGGCTATGCCATCAGCTCCTTTCTGCTAGTTCTAAGAACTGAAGAGCAGAATCCTTGAAATATTGTTAGATACTTTGTACATTCATGACATTACTAAGCAACAACCTAATATTTACAAGCTGTGCCAGTTTTGAGGAAAATGCCACAAGATCTAGGCACAGACATCATCACTGGGCCAGGAAGAAGAAGCCAAATATCAAAAATAACATCAAAATTCAAAAGGTAGCGGCATTGTATTGTAGAGCATAGGGTGGGCAGAAAAATCTTGAATAATGTAAACTTATGGGGAAAGAAACTATAACTATGTTGCTATATTTCCAGCTGAAAATATATTAAGGTTTATATTAAATAATAAATATAAGGAAGGAGGATCCACTTAGCTTTAAAGTCCCAGACAGTATGGTTAACATTTTTTTTTCTTTTCTCTTTTTTATTAAGCTATTTATTCTGTGGGTAAATGCCTAAAGATGTTGATATTGATGTTGCATATACCAACTGGTATTCCTTAAATAAATAAATATTTTAACGTGGAGGCTGCATTTGGCCTGGATTTCTGATTTTTTTTTGTTTTTTTGCACTTGTTGCAAACAATCATATTTGTCACTTTTGGCCATTTAGGTTAACTGCAAAAAAGAATACCTAAAGCAAAATGTTATGTTACATAATATCAACTCAAGAACCATTGTTGTTATCTCAGCCACCTAATTCCTTGAATCTGTCTAGGTGACCTATATATCATCTGTTTACTACATGTGAGGTTTCTGAAAAACACTGTTAAAAAAAAAAACAAGGGAACAATAAATCAATATAGTAAAACACCAAGTCACTTGAACGAATGGGATATCAATCTCTCTAGTTAGGAAGCGTAAATAATTGTGAATTTTACCTTCTTTGGTGCAAATGTAACCAACAACAAGTGGACAGGAGGGGAAACATCAAGCAAACTTCCTAAAATGGATAAAATGGAAATGTTTTTTTTTTTTATCACAGATCAGTTCTATCACCCTATTTATCCTGGTTGATTTTTGAACAGTCTAGAATTTTGCTAATACCCTTGTCACTACCTGTACTGTGCAGTAGCATTGGGTAATACCTACAGTCACACTTGATGCCATAGTGAATGGCATGCTGCCGGCTTGGAAGATTGCACAGACCTCCGTGTGCTAGTTAATAGTACCATGACTGCTGTTAGATATTACAATGAAATAATCAATGAAATAAACCATTGTCAAACATAATGCTGATGCAACAGGGCCTTCGGGGAGTTCTTACTGGCGCATGACAACACCCAACCTCATTTGGCCAAAGTATGGAGGCAGATCCTGCATGATGAAGACAGTAATGCCATTCACCAATTCACAAAACACATTTTCACAAAATCCAAATCCAATAGGGACTATTTGGGACATTATTTTTCAGTGCATCCGAACCAAGTAGTGCCACAGACTATCCAGGAGCTCACTGATGCCTTAAATCAAGTCTGGGAGGATATCCCACAGTCACCATCTGCCATCATATCAGAAGTTGGCCTTCACAGTTGAGTGCATGCAAACATGTGGGGGCCATGCACAATAAAGAGAGGCACGTAGCCGTAAGAATTAGGCGCAGTGACTACATGACCGGGGGCTGGGCCTAGCCCAGAGCTTTTAAGGGGTTAAGAAAAAAGTTATGACAATGGTGTTTATAAGGGATGGGCTAGAAGGTCCGAGCTCCCCGGGTCATGATATATTATTTTTTTTTTTATTATTTTGATTTCCAGTGTGATTTTAAATTTAACCCTCAGTGAATTAACAATTTGGGTCTCCATCTATTATTATTTATTTTGTTACTAATAAACATACAATGTATATCAAAAAGTATGTTCAACTTGAATAATTTAGTCATCAAGATCTGATAGGGATTTTAGTATTCTCCTAATATTTTTAAGCAGTGTATTTTAGGAGTTCACATGTTAGCAATTGGATATACTGGATTTATTTATCAGTAGTAATCACAAAATAATGCTCCTGCTGAATTTTATCCCCAGGTGTGCACTGTGTGGTGAGCAATAATTCACACTAGATATGAAACCATTCCATAGAAAATGAATTCATTTAGAATAAATCTATACACAAAAATAAATGTATTTTGCTTAATAAAATTCTAAAATTGGTATATTTGTATAAAGTATTCATAAAGGTTCTCATTTATAGGTCTAGAACTGCCGCCAAGTTTTTCTACAAGGGAGGAGAAAAATGTAACTGATTATTGGTGGCTTTTAAAAAAACAAATTTTGTGTTTCACATGACCCATCATTTTCTTTTTAAATATAACTATATATTCTATCAAGCAAATATAAAAAAAATTAGTAAACTCTGCTAACTTTGCAGTATGTAAATTGCTAATAAGGGCTGTTTCAGTGGAGTGGGCAGCTCTAAAACCAGACTGGAGGGGGTCAAGGAGAGAGTTGGTGCTCAGGTAATGGGTGAGTCTTTTGTAGACAAGGCGTTCAAGAAGTTTGGAGACATATGGGGGAAGCTACCTGCCAGAATTCTAATTTTTTGACTCTGCTATGAGTTGGAGGTTCACCTCAAGCATTTTGTTCAAAAGTTGGATATTCAATTAAAAAGTATATAAAGCCAAATATTTTGTTTAACTTTTTGGCTTAAAGAAAGATTATGACCCAGCAATCTTTTATTGTTGTTTGTGTCCCAGCTGTGGAGATTCACCCACTGATCATAGCAATTAGGATGGAAAGTGACTGAAAATCTGACATTTCAAAGCTTTCACCAAAAGGAGAAAGCGCAAATCGTCTGGAGTCACTGATTCCAGTAACAACAGATTTACTCTATTTTCCAAAAGGTTCTTCTCATTCTTGTTGCACCTTTCAAGACAGTAAGTGTAAAGAAATATCACTAAAGGGAGCCAAGCATCAAAAAATAAATAAAAACAGCAGAAATGTGTTAAACATGAGCAAACCTCAAAAGAAGCATTTTGGCTTCACATAGATCTATATAAAGGGCAGTGGTAATCCATTATCATGACCAAGGCATGAAGTTAAAATAAATGTACATTTAAGAACACAGGAGTCTGCCTTACAATTATGTATTGTCCTGTGCGAGTTTTGAGAATCCAAAAATAATACAAAGCACAAGAACTGAACAAATTTGTGTTGAAAAGATAAAAAGGAGTGCCTGATTATGTGAACTTTTTAATAGAGTATTGAAATCTTCACACAGGAGGCTATCTTACATAATTAGGTAATATTCATGCCTGCTCTTTGTAAATCACACCCTTTCTGTAGGAATAAGGTACAAAAGCAGCATAAAATATGGTTAACAAATGAAAATCCTAGGTTGTGGTTCTATCCTAGAAAAGAACTATTCCACTGGAAATGGTTTAATTTTTTTTTTTTTTGGAATCAGCAGCAGTCTATTAGTAAAAGAAAGAATAATATTATTTTAAAGAAGAATGGCAGACAAGTACAGTTTTACAGAAAGTGTCCTTTAAGAGATGTCATGAAATGATTACCTAAACCTGTAATATTTGGTCCTAGAAAATATCAGTAACATAATCAAAGGCTATGATATCAGTAGTAATAATGAAAAGTATGTCTGCACTATTCTACAGATCTGATTTGGGTTATATTACCACCACTATCATGCACAAAAAATGAACCTTTTTTATCAAATTACCATCTTCTCCACCTGCTGCACTTTGGTGCTGTTAAGATTGAAAAAGGTAACTTTTTTTGTGCATAGTGCCTACATTTAGAGGGCAGTAAACTAACCTTGATGTTGGCTTAAAATATAGGATTCTGTAGTACAATAGAAAGTTACTTTAATTCTATACCAAGTACAGCAGCATTCTCTGTACTAATAAATTGGTTACTCAATATCTTGATAATAAGGAATCGGTCATTCCTCGTGGGTGACACATAACTGAGGTTCTACTGTATATGACTGGATAACATACATGATCACTATAAAACCCAAACGTTTAATGTTTACTATGGGTTTGGCTTACAAGCTTGTTTCTTCTGTCATAGTCAGTGATCTACTTTGTGGAGTTCTCTAGGAATTTGTTTGGAATTTAAGTACCATGTGTACACACTGAAGGCTTCCACCAAAAGACACAATAGCTCCCCAAGGCTGGAGCGGATACACTTTAATCAGTGAAGCTTGGTGATCCAGCAAACCTGGAATAGATCTGGTCCAGGACTGAAAACATTTGCTAACAAATAGCAAATGACTGTTAGGAAATCCATTCCAGGTTTGCTGGATCACACAGCTTCACTTATGAATGTGTAACCTCTTCAGTCTTGAAGAGCTTTAATAAATCAAGCTGATATTCACTGAGAACACTACTATGTGAAGCAGATCACCAATGGCCTGACAGCCAGGGTGCGGACTGCACACACACACCTGAATGTCTGGTAGCAGACATTCTCCTTGGAAAAGAACCAGGCACTGAGCAAAGATCGTATACTTGCACAGAAAACAGCAAAGGTTGTTTGTAAGATATTCTAAATATATGGCACTATTTCAGTAAATAGCACCGCTGCTATGAAACAACCATCCTAAACTTCTAAGAATATCTTCTTGACAGCTTAGCAGTTTTTTTACCATAAGATAGAATGATCAGTAAACAGTTCAGAAGCAATGACTTTTAGTTCAGAGATCAAATATTGTACCGTTTGATCGCACAGTAGCTTGTGATTCAAGCAAGCCTCTCAAATTCAGGCAACAGTAAGAACACATTTCCATCTTTATACAGTGAAACAAGGAATAAAGCAGAGAATACATTTCTGCAATGCACATGTAATAGTTCCCACAAGACTTTGGTGACAGATCATTGACCTATTTATAATTCTACAACACAGAAAATAAAGACCTCCTATTTATGTCTTTCAAGAATTTACCAGTGGCAGGCATAAGTTAAAAACTGATATTATACTGAACTATTCAAGCTCTTCTCCTTCAGCATAACCTTCGTTCAGACAGCCCATTCTCACATGCAATGCATTAAATTATCAAAAATTAAAGATATCTAAGAACAAACAGCAATAGAATGTCATAAACTAGAAGATTTCAGAAACAAACATTAAGTTAGAATTGTAAAGTGGTAACTGGGTATGCCAGTGTCAGGCAGGCAGAACAGAACACAGAGACAGACATATGAAGATGTGACAACAAGAAGTCTAATATTACCACATCATTTACAAACTAACACTAAGAAAGGCAGATAGTAAAATAAATACAAAAACCATTGAACAGAGGTGCACATTTTAGTACAGAATAAAAATCATGTGTGTGAATATGGCAATGAAGGAGAGGCATGTAAACTTCTTACAGTAAATGTAGTCTTAAATAAACTGGTGTCTTTGTATGGAGACCAGGAAGCACAATTACCCACTTTCATAAAATAAGGTGGGGCATGCAGGTGGGGCTGCAAACTTGGAGAGCTTGCTAACTTATACCCATAAAGCAAGCCATTGCGCCTGCAGAAACCCCACTCCCCTCCCAACCTAACAAAAAAACATATATTCATTTGTGAATAGGTAGGAGCAAGCAAATCAGGAACTGGCTGCCTAAATATACAGACTTTTCTTTCCAAATGAACTGCATTGACTCACAACTTGTTGCCAGAAGCACATACGTCTTTCCACTATTTCCAGTTTAGATTACTTTATTTAGAGAGTGAGACATGGAGTAAGCATAACAAATGCATTCAGGCACAAGAAAGGAGCTGGTTGGCTGGTATCCTAACCACGTTATGAGACTTGTGGTAATATATATATATATATATATATATATATATATATATATAGCATTTATGCGTTACATAATCTGGTTTCTTTTTTCAATATTTAATCTTGGTTTTTCCACAAGAAAACAAAATCTAAACCATGTTTTTTTTTTATTTGCAAACAGACTTCTATGTAATAGGCAAGTGTGCAGCCAATGCAAGCAAAAACAAGTATTCTCAAAAGAGCTAATTAATGATAGACAATAGATAAACAATAGGTTGTAATGAAATCACATTAAACTTGGAGAAATACCAAAAGCAGTATAGGTCTGACAGTCAGTTCCTACACAACATTTCAAACTTCTTCTAAGTAACTCTAATTGCCTGGATGCAATGCTGATCTTTTGTCTTCATTACTTTGTCACCTACCTAAAACAAGTTGTGTGGCAATTAACTGAACACCTGAGCTGTATACACAATCTGTGATTTAGAAGGTAATAAAGACAGACAATCAGAACATCAACCAGGTAAGCTGTATTATTTAATCCCAGGTCAGATATTGTAGTTTATTTACCTGCTTAAGGTCCACTTTGGTTTATCTACTTAAGACCTCCGTACTAAGTACATATGCATATATATATATATATATATATATATATATATATATATATATATATATATATATATATATATATATATATATATTGAAATATTAAAGCTCTCCACGGCTAGAGAGAATACACTTTTAATCAGTGAAGTTGAGGATCCAGCAAACCTGTAATCAATCTGGTCTAGGAATGAAATCATTAGCTAACAAATAGCAAATTACTTATAAGAATTCCATTCCAGGTTTGCTGGATCACCCAGCTTCATTGATAAAAGTGTATCCTCTCCAGCCTTGGAGAGCTTTAATAAATCAGGGAGAGACAGAGAGAGAGAGACATCAGAACTAAATTAAAAACCTAGGTTCGGTATATTTAAAGCTGAACTCCAGTCTTAACTTAGTCTTGTATAGTTGTACAGGCTTCCTTTTTGTACAAACATTGTTTACTCTGAATTCACTTCACACAGTCAGCATCTCAGAAAATGTTTAGAGAAAGGCAGCATGTAAAATATAGTGTGCCTCATTTCTTGGCTGATGGACAGCTGGAATCATCTAGACCATTTCCTCTCCACCTAAACTATCCAGGGCCTGTTGCTTTTGTTTATTAGTCAGTTTGCCAATCATGGAGACTTGGCATCACATGTAGGTGTTTCCTATGTACCGTACCCTGTACCCAGAAATGATGTAGTGCACCATATGGGCCCTTCCACTAGCCATCATCTACCTGCCTTGCAGGTACAGACAAAAAGGTTTAAAGTCCATGACTGGGGAGATCAGATGATCCAGCCCTTTACCCAACTTACCAGGCGCTTGACCACCATTGTCCATCCCCATACTCAATTCTACAAAAGAAAAACTGTCTGGAGTTTAAATGACTGAATTATTTTGTTTTTTTAATTACACAAACAGCATGTATATAACCAACTAACCATGTAAACCAATCTATACAATGTAAACAATCAGAATATCACAAACCCAGCTGTAAAGGGAAGAGTGGTACCCATAACTTTTTAACTCTTTAACATTTGTGGTCCTTGAAGAACTAACTAAATTTTAGTTACCCTTCTGAGGGGTCTACTACCACTTTACTAAACTTGCTCCAAGCCGCTTTGCTCCGCCTTGGGAACAATAAAAAAAGCCAGGACTCCATGTTCCCACCTAAACACCTGCAGATTACTACTTCTCCATCCACCACAAAGTGGGTCATCCAGCACTAAGAACATCAGGGGACATAAGAGCACCTACTTTCCCCACAAAAATTTCTTTCTGATCCCCACTTCCTCTTCCTACTTCCTATAATACCTTACTTTTCTCCCCAATATTGTAACTTCTTATCCTTGAAAGAAAACATGATACAAAACCCTCTAGAATCTGAAAATATTATCCTATGACAAAGGAAGATAAAAAAAAAAATTACAAATTCTAAATGCATTTGTTAACAGCAATTAAGATTATATCAGTAACACATTTTCAATTGTTTGAAGTGAGGCTGCAATAAAATATGTAGGTGCAAAATCTGACAAGCCCTAGAAGATATGATCCAGCATCTGAATCAATCATAACCACACACAACCCTTTCCCTGCCGCAGTATTTTTTTCTTTCACTCACACTAAATGTTTTTGGTCTTATGTTTATCTCAAAAGCATTTTATATGCTTGTAAATTAATTTTAGCACACACACAAACAAACAAACACAATAAAATCCCTATTTATTTGTATATATAAAAGATAGAATAGATATATAAAAAATAGATTGGATGTTTCATTTCTGCTCTGTACTCTTGCTTGTACACTTGCTGCCCGTCTTGAAGCAATTCTTTCAAAATCTGGCATTAAATGTATTTATTCACATTAACTGCACAGATGCAAAGCAATGTGTAAGCGTGATGCTAACAGGTACCATATATAGTTGAGTAAAAAAAAAGAGTTTTTGATCTGAAAATGCCATTAAAATAGAATCTTAGTTCATTACACCACCACAAGATGGTGCTGCATCCAAATAAAATGTACAACAAACTTGCCATCTGAGACATTATTAGAGTCTGTTACACACTTTTCATGTAAAAACCGCATTAAGACACAAAAGATTATTTAGGAGCAATGACCCAATATAGCCAATTAAAAAGAACAAAATACTTTAACCAGATAAAAGGTGGGTGAGTGGGGTACGCAGACCTAAATTGTGTTCCTAAATTTCACCCTGTGCTCACATTTTACCCTAAGCTAAACACTTACATACATACACACACACATACTATTATGCTGACCCATATGATTTGTCTCTGCTGTATTTTGGTGTCAATAGTTTCATATTTACACATTCAGTTATTAAAAATTCCAAGTTCCTTTTCACACAATTACCAGGTTGGCCTTATGTTTTAGTTTAAAAAAACTTGTTTACTTAGCTCCATATTTTAGTTCAATCCGGCAGTGAAGTTGCGGTGAGGTTACTGTTTTCTCATACCAGTAAACCGCTGCCTCAAAATAACCACGTCAAGTAGTTTCTACATGCAGAATCCCCAAAAAGAACAAATGGGGCGGGGCAGCAGTTAGTGGTACAGTACTGGTCACTGCCGCTAGGGGTCTATAAGAACCAGCACCGGCTGGCACTGTGAAACTACAGTTTACACAGCTTATCAAGAATGAGTCTGACATTAAAAAAGTATCACAGTGTTAATCTAAATAGCAATAATAGCCCATTCCTTTACAAACTATACCTGGAACTACTCTTTAAAATAGAACATTTTTTTATTTGACCTAAGTGAAATTTATCCTAGACCTGTGACCTGTAAGAGACAAACTGGTAAACTGTAACATGTCTAGAGGAGTTATAAATTCTAAAACACTGCTAGAATCTATGTGGGTTTAAATGTAGGAACACTTCAATGCCTTCTATTCTCTCTACTCCAAAAGCTTTGGAAACCTGAGCTGAATTGTTTTAGTCCAACCTTCTGTCTGATCTTGGAGCATCTAAATAGCTTAGCACGGATCTAGTTATAAGAGAAGAGCAAGTCAGGTCTGTTCATTTCTTTATCATTTATTATGTTTTTTTATCATCTTGATCCAAAATATAGGATGTAAAAAGACCAGCATACCAATGATTGCGGTTTGAAATGTTTTTAAAGTATTTGCAAGCTGTATGGAAGGACTTAATCTGATAAAATATTAAAAAAATTGGTTTCACTCATATCCATCTCTTGTATTAGCTCTTTAGCTATTAGTATATCATATAGCATGGGGCTTACTACCCAGTGTAGTGTCGTTTCAAAACCTAATCTCTTGCTTTGGCTTCTGATAATGAGCTATCTAATTTATTAGGTTTGACATTCCCGATTCCACTGCAACGCACAAATAATTTTCTTCTTAGGAATCAGTGGAGCCCCTTTACATTTATAGCTTGGTAAATAAATCTCATTTCATACCATCATATAATTCAGCTATATATTGGATAGATGACATTCTAATTCATATCCTAGCTCTGTACCTAAAACCTAGCTGAGACAAATGATGAATTTACATAAGTATACTAAACTCATAAATAATTATATGGAAAATAGCAATCCATACACACTTTTGTTTTGTAAACTGCAAACAGGAAAAAAATATTGGAGTCTTAAGGCTTATTTAAATTTGTTCTACAAAAATAGAGTTCAATAATCCTATATAAATCAGTATAAATCAGTTAAAGTTTGTGTTGCACAAATTCACACCTTTAGCAGATTTACATCATAGAGTCTGAAAATAACTCTTTTTCTGCATAGCTAAAGGTACAAAACACCTCAAAGAAACATATAGCATCTAATACAACATCTCACAAACTTTCTATCTGAATTGCAAATGATGCCATTTACATTGTGCATAAATCAAGTATCACACATAAACAACATCTATGCAACATCTACATGCCAACATGGAAATTACCATTTACTGCAAGAAGCACTGGTGGAACATGATTAAAGCTCATGTCCGACACCAAATAATTAATATTATTGAGCTAAGGCAAGTAAGGGCTCATTCAAAGTAATGCTTTGTTGTACACATACATTTACATGCGGTGCATGTGTTGGTATTATTAATAAATTGTCCTTATATAGCACCAACATATTATGTAACGCTGTACAATAAATAGGGGTTGGAAATACAAGTGGCGAGGAAGTAGCACTCAATAAGAAAGGAATATGGAATGGTGGGTAATAAGTGAGGGTAATAAGTGAGAGACTGAAAAAGACTGGTAAGGAATATTGAAAAAATGGGTTTTGGGTGCACTTTTAAATGGGCAGAAAGTAGGAGCAAGCTGAATTGGACGAGGAAGACCATTCCAGAGAGTCGGGCAGCTCTAGAAAAGTCTAAAAGCCATGCATGTGACAAGGTTATAAGTGAGAAAGTCATTAGAGAGTGGTTAGGGTTTTTATTTTCTATCAGCGCAGAAAGCTAAGTGGGACAAGAACTGTTGAGTGATTTGAAGGCAAAGCACAGGAGCTTGGATTTTAAGGTCCTACTGTGTTGCCATTTCAATACCACAAATACACCATAGGAAACCATGCACCACATGGCACAGTGCGCAATAAAATATGAATCTTCTACAGGTGTTTGCCTGTGGTTGCACTGCTTTGCAAAAGCTTCATGTAGCATCTCAGGGAAGTCTGCCTCTCAACCGTTTCTAAAAACTTGAATAAAATGGCTAATAAATGCCTTTCTAAAATGTGTTTCCTAGTGGTTGGAAGTACAACAGCAGGGGAGCAGATATCCCTTGATGCACTGCAACCAAGTCAAGCCAGAACACAAGAAGAAATCACTTGCACACTCCTGTAAAAACTACAACTTAATGCTCCAGGATGCCCAGCGGTTAACAGTGTGGTTTTTACCTTCCCTCTGAAGCTTTTTAGTTCATTGCAAGAATACACAAGAAAAAAAGCAGATACTAGAAAAAACATGTAAAATGTCTCACATTAACCTATATTGGGATTTTGTGTAGTTATTCAATGCAGGTTGTTGATTGCTAGTGGTAAAGCCAATGTGTGTCTTGGTTTATAGAAAATATATGACTGCCCTGTTACTTCTGCCCATATATCATTATATTTATTAAAAAAAAATCCAGACAGCAAACATTCAAACTAAACTGGGGCCCAATCAATAAAAAATAAATAAATAAATGGGGCCATTTGTACAAACTTCAATTACCATAACATGAAACATGCTGTAAACCCCAGCCAGGTAAATGTGGATCCCACGGAGTTAGAAAACAAGACTTGAATTATGCATGTGGCTGCATTCTGCGTTCCTGTGGAAATGAGGCCACAGGCATTGCTCACATGATTACTCCCTTGCCTCATTTCCTAAAGCCAACACAGAGCCAGTCCTCAAAGGCCACCATGAAAAAGATCACTCTGATGTGTCTGGAGAAGTAATAAAAAAAAAACTGTATGTGTTCAACACACCCATGTTCTAATTAATGATGTTGTTCTTTTTAGAAAATTCAATTTCTCTACTAATTCAATCAAGCCACTCGCCTCTACTCCTTTATACCAGGAGGTATTACAAATTAGTTGAATTCCTAATAAACCCTTTACTTTTTTAATAATTGGCTGCAGTAATAGATGTATGCATGGAACAGCAGACTAATTATTCAACTGGAAACTCCAGTCAGTATTCCATGGGGATATAAAAGGCATATACAACGTTATTCAATTGCTTTGAAGTAATAGTTTTAAAAAAAAATAGGAATCACTTCACAAACAAACTGCGATATATTACTAGACGGTCGCTAGGGAAAACAGAACTGCACTCTGAAAGCCTTGTGTCAGAATGTACAGAAAGGGGTGAATCCGAAGGTATTTTCCCTACAGGGAAGTTAGTATTGAATAATTGTTATTCAGCATAAAATTGGAAAAATCAAGTCATTTATGAATTTATAATATGAACTGGATAGCACTGTAATGGAAGCCATAGTTCGTTTCTTCTGCACATCTAATAAACTGATTACATTTGCTTGTGCCCTGTGGAAAGTGGTTTGAGCCTTAAGGTTTAAGGAGAATTTTTTTTTTTTTTCTTTAACAGGTATAGCAAATGTGTAATACACTGTTTTATAAGGTCCTCGTTTACATTTATTTTGAGCAGTGCATATGCCTTCTGTGTGCATGTGTGGGGAATCAGCACACAAAACCAGTGGTTAATGGGGAATGAGGGGGTGTCACAAAGTATCAGGCCTAGGATAATAAAGTATAAAACTGGCCCTGCTTGTCATATTAGGATGCACAAATTCTAGCGTACAATGGAGGACAATTACATGCACAAAGCATAACAATTGGTATTGTGGGTGATGAGAGATGTGGTATGAAATCAGTATGTGTATCAGCATTACAATAGGCTACAATATACAAAGGCTACAATATACAAACTAGGCAAAACTTTTGGAGATAGGTATAAGGACACCTTTTAGTTGAATATTTTTAAATAAATGACACCTGTTATGCCCTCAAGTGGACAGGAAAACAAAAATTACGCAAAAGTAATTGGTTAAACCAACAAGTGCCTTTTCTAAGTTTCCCCTATATTAGTGTCTCCAAAGTAACATAAAGAATGGTTGGGAAGACGGATGAAAGGTTCAATGCAATATAACTTTCTTTAAATAGTTAAATACATTTTTATCCACCTGAAAAAAGGGACAGAGGGACTTGGTACTGAATCAGGGACAGCTGGGAGGTATTGTCGGAGTTAGGAAGTATGAGTTTTGGGTAACCCAACGTTTGGGTGTAATCCAGCCTGTCTCAAACGGAGGACTTGATTCTAACTCTAATGCTTTCTAGTATTTAATTCATTAGTTTGTACCAATATCGACAGAGATCTGGCTCCATTGATCATGTCATAGGTGATAGCAGCAACCTGTATTTTACCCAACACATTCCATGGTTCTTTCTAAGGCTCAATTCACAAAGATTTTCTCAAGCATGAGTATCTTTATTTTCAGCCACATGACCATGGTTTGTAAATCTCAATGGAGTCCACTGGAAATAACTATGACTTTAAACATGGTGTTTTTGGCTTTGTGAATTTAATTATTTGTCTGAGGTTTTCTTGGGATTACAGAGGGCTGCATTAAATGTGAAATTAGTTACTGAACTGTCCCTGGATGTTTCAATAAAGCAAGGAAAAGGAGGAAATTATTATGTAAAACTCTGGTATGTCCTAATATTTCACTCTCAAATTCCAAAATTCTTTACTGGTAAGCAAACTTCACGATATAGAACAGAATAGTACAAACAATATAAAATACTTGTTGGTGAACACACTGCATGACCTGAAGGCATATGTACTCAGCTGTTATAGCCTCAGGTAGCTGAATTTATGGCAATACTATTCCTTTGGTGCAGCTTTGGTTGATATTTAAGTGAAATTCTGTTGACAAGTTGAAGAAAACAGCTCCATTATGTGTGTTATTTTCTGTTGCATTTAGGAACATAGATTGTCTTTAGTACAATGGCTTTTTCTGAGGTGTAATGACAGAACTTGTCAGTTTTACCCCATCTAACCATACCTGAATTTTTTATTAGACGAACTCACTACAATCTGAATGTCTACAAAGTAAAATGACTTTGATTTAAGATAAGGAAGCCAAGTGCCATACTGCTAGGTCAAATTTTTAAATATTACAAGTAAGGTTTCTGCTAGATGATTAGTAAACATCAGTTACTTGTAATGATTATCAGAACACGGCTATTCAAGTGCCAGAGGTTGCAGTCCGCCATGGCCTGAGCAATGGATCAATGAATCTTTTGTATCCCCGTTGGTGGGCATATATTCTTCTACAGTGAGGGTCACTTTTCCATCAGTCCAAGAAACTGATTGACCAAAATAAGTCAAGGTTTTGAACTTTGTTCCAATGAAAGTAGTTAATATTGTGACAACCCAAAAACAAGGTATGCGTAGAGACCAGTACAAAAAGGAAGGACCAATCTTTCTGTTATAAACCCTTCTGTATAAAATGAGGTGACTTTTCTTTGAAATGACAAGCATGTTTAAATGCACCATTTAAATGCACCATTGCATGTGCCAGTCTTTGACAACCTCCATCTTACTTTCCACAGGAGAAGGACATTTCTGCTTAGTTTTGGAAAGTGGACTTCTGAATGCATAGCCCTTGTCATGTCTCTGAATAGCACACCCTGTAAGCAGGTTCTTGTTGTGGTCTTTCAAACCACTGATCCCTGCATGATACGTAACCAATATATCATTCACATTTAAAAAAACAAAACAGCATGAACAAGACAAATGAAGGGACAATAAAAGAGTTTATCCTTGATCCTGCAATGCTTTGCCTCTTTTTTTTTTCAGATAGCCAAACAAATTTTGCTATTTCTAACATTCTACAAATGGTTTGCGAAAGACCCAGTCAAACTATTTTCTTAAAGCACTAAAATTTAAACTTAAAAAATTAAGAAATGCTAAATAGCAAGGAACATTTTGTAAATGTGAATAATATTTGTGTCAAAGCAGTACCTTACAAATCTACATTTCATCTTGAATTCCTTCTGAAAAATTTCAGTGAACTTTTCTAACATATGACTATGCCTTTACACTACTATTTTTTGATCAAATATCTGTATATCTGCACTGTGAGATCATCAAAAATACTGCTGCCTCTGACTATTAAATTAATACAATATTTAGAGAAAAATGTGGTGTTTTCACTTATGTATGTGTTTTCGAATTGTTATTAGGTGTATGGTATGTGTGGTGTGTTATGTTCTGTTCTGCTATATTCTTCTATAGTCATTGTGAATCCACACATTAAACACATTCTAAGGGCATTTCAGAGAATAGTAAACATATCTCAAATCAGTTTGTACACATATTAGATATATCTCAAAAAAGACTTCAGATTACTGACATATCGTGTAAATAATCATTTGTAAAAACAAAATATTCCAGCGACGTCAAAACATGGCAATTTTTAATGTTTTTTTTTTGATTCAGTGAACAAATTATCCTTTTGGATTCATTATGGCAATTTGCCATTTTTTTTTCATTCCTATAGATGTTGTTAGACAATGGAATGCATGGACAGTAGGGGTGTGATCTTTATACAATTCCATCTGCACTCATTTCAGTAGGCTAATGAGTTCTGTGAACATTCAGATTGATGCTGTATGTATATCATGTGTTGATATGTCCTTCTTTGCAAACACTCATTCAGTGGGCATTGCTTGTTGTGAATGACAATTATCTAGCTTATATACAACCTGTTACCCTATAAAGCAAGTACAAGACTATTTTTATGCTTTTTGATGAAGTTGGAATCTCTGTTTTTTATAAAATGTTTTATGTTTCCTAATTGGAAGTAAATAGAAATGTCTCTAAACTGAGGAGAAATACCTTAATAGACAGTTTCAGATACTTCTATTAAGAGCCCATTTAAGTCACTGTTTTGTTGTGTGTGTTTTAGCGTTGCCTTTCCATCGATCCTAATTTTTTTATTTACCTATATTTATATGGAGCCGACAATATTACACAATATTTACCAAAGTCCATGGTCATGTCACTAGCTGTCCCTTAAATGAGTACAAAATCTAATAGCCCTACCATAGTCATATGTCATTACTACAGTGTAAGGACAGTGCAATTTAGATTGAAAGCCAAATAACCCCCCTAGCGGTATTCCCGAGTGTGTGCGGTAAAAAATACACTCAGGTAATCCTGAGTCACAGTCGAGGTTGCTAAAAACAATAATAAACCCCACTTACCTTGCTCCTTTGGCGTCCCCCCAGCGTCCTGATCGTATGTCCAGGTCCTCGGGACACGTCCTCCTTCTTCGATCTTCTCCTGGCGACTGCAGAGACGATCTCCGGTGTTTCCCAGTGACATCGGTACATGCGTCGGTTCATGCGGAAGGCACAGCAGGAAACTCGAATAATTTTGTATTGGATTCAAAAAATAACTGTATTGAGTCCAATGCAAAGAAATCCTTATACTATATAAATAAGTATATATATAATACATGCTACTGTACAGTTATATTAAAAGTTTCACTATTTTTTTTAACAGATTTTTGTTTTTTTATTTAAAGTTTATTATTCATATTATTAAACATTGGGCATATTTCGGTGCGTTATGACTTAGAATTATAGGCCTACAATGTAAATAAAGTTCCAAGCAAAAAATGTAATGCTTTTTGCGTGAAAATACGGACAGAATTAGAACATTAGGGGGGTTATACTGCATTTTTTTTTTTGAGATGTGGGAGGAAACCCACACAAACAAGGGGAGGACATACAAACTCGTTACAGATAGTGTCCTAGCCGAGATATAAACCTGAGACTTAGTATTGCAAAATCGAGAGTGCTAACCTCCAGCCATGAGTCACCCAAATGGCCGCCCCAGGCAAAACACCAGTGCTAAGGTCTGCACAACTTGCTAACATGCATTACATTAGAAAATAAGTCTAGGTCTTGGATCTAGATATTTAAATACAGACATTAAACAGATACAAACATACTACTAATACAAAGTTGTAGATAAACTATAAATGCTTTGTACAGCATCAATAAAGTTTGCAATGTGTTAGTGGCAAAGTAATATCAGGTTTAAGAGAAGTTGTGTTTCTATTTCTAAAATACAATACATATACTAAAACCAAATGTATTTTGTCTCCATACCAATATTCTCATTTTTATCATTCAAAGTGGTCACATAGTACAGAAACATTGAAAACTGCAAAAGATAAACTGCATTTACCAAATGACTTGACTGAAAAGAACATCTGATAGTCAGGAAAATGAAAGTGCATAGCTTTACTACAGCACTCAGACCAATGGTCGTTTCATAATAAATGCCGCGCTCCATTACAAGCTATAAAGCAGGGTTCCTCTGAGCCTTGAAAAAGTCTAACATTTTATATGAAATGTCTGATCGCTTGGGTGCTGTGCCAGAACTTTGCACTTTAAGTAACCTGCACTTTTGGATTTACTTCTTGAAGATGTACCTCTGTCAGTCAATAAATGAAATGTTTCTTTTGTGCTTGGCAAGTGCCAGGATGCCGTATCACATTTGAATTTGTTGGATAAATCTTTAGACTCCCTGTGCAGAATTTATGGATTGACCGAAGCTTTATTGTAAATAGCTGGGACTTCAAGGTACCATCGGTTTACATAAGAAAACATTGCGAGTAAAATCATTCAAGAGATGCAGACTGCCTGCTGATTGACGATAATAGTCATCATAGCATTTATCCTTTGTATTTGGCTGATCCACTAGCTAAATCCTAATAGCTGGCAGTATTTTCATCTTCTAAATGTTCTTTAATATCAGCCTGAAAAAACTCTTGCCAGCATTTTCACTGCCCCGCTCAATACTCTCATTTTGAGCACCCCCAACAATAAGCAAAATAAAGGAGTTAGAATCATGAGGCAAGATGAATTAAAAAAGTTTTTCATGTTTTTGTGATCCATATATTTGTTGTAGGTATATTACATATAAAGATAGTAAAGCAACATACCAAGACAACACGACAGCCTGGTAACAATCTTTTTTTTCAAGATTGTTTTTGATTGTATACATTAAAAGAATTTACTTTTTATAAAAAGAGAACTTTTTATACTGACATGACTCACTTCCCTCTTTTCTGATCATTTCTTTTTTGTATAAACCAGCTTTTATATTACTTCAGGACATAGCAATAAGAAGGGAAGAGAATACCATAGCAGGCAGTGTGGGACCAGGCATCAAACACTCTCTGAAAACATTCAAAGTTAAGATGGCCATAGGTCTTGTGCAGAGCGAAGATCAGAGGAAATGGTGGCACACCAGGTAAGTAGGTAAGTATCATTTTTTTTAGGCAAGTGTTTTTTTGATATATATATATATATATATATATATATATATATATATATACACACTGTACCTAAGCCTTGCAAGTAAACTGTGGGTGTTTGTATGTAAAGCCGGTTTTTCCACCTTTCATACCTTTACATTGGCCCTTCTAAACCAGCCTCCACCCACGTTTTATTATGTAAATTATCAATCACTGCACTGAGATCCCTTTTGACTTCCCTGACAAGGAGCCAAAGGTAAACCAATGAAGAATGCACTGTATACTGCCTGCAGTCAGATTTTTCTGTCCTGATACTATTGTTGCTCACTTCCAAGAGGGGCATGTTTAGAGAGCTGGCTAATTTTGCCAACTGTGACAGAATTGAAAAGCAGGACGGGAAAAATGTCAAATACAAGGCACCACAAAAGCAAGGCAAAGGCACATAATACAAATGCATTTTGTTAAAAAATATCCAGAGATCAGGTTCACTTTCAGGAAAACAATCATAGCAGAGTTACAGCATTTCCTGGGTGGCATAAGCATGGCAATGATTGATTCTCCTTGTCACCTGAAGTTAAGTCACACTGTTTACACCTCTCTTGATATAGATGCTAAGAGATGTGTACCAGCAAACCTTCTTTGCACTTTCTTTGCATGAACAATGAACATTTGCTTTCACAAACAACACATTCTAATTTTTCACCTGTTTGTGAAAAAAAGGGAAATGTAGACAGATTCTGGCACTCCACTGATGGCCTAAGATCAATATTCTGTCTAATCACCAATATATAGGTGTAAAGGAGATCCTATAGAACAATTCTTCATTAGTGATTATTCCTGCATGTTTCTACATAATTTTGATGAATGCTGTAGTATCCAACTGATGGTTCCAAATCACTGTTAATTGTCATAACAAATATGGCTGACTTCCCAAGTTTTATAAATGGCACTCAGACAGATAAGAGCAAAAATTGGGAGAAATATACACCTGTTTGCCATGGATCAAGTATATGATACCCTAATAAAATCCTAATCTTTGCAGCTCTGCAAAAAGTACTATAGAACATATTACTGGGTACACCAAATAATGTAAATTATTTATTTTGCATACATCAAAGTAGAATCCAAATCAGTGCAAATCTCTTGTGCTTTAAAGGATCTAAAGGGTTGCAATTTTTTATTTATAATCTTTAGTTTTACTTTTCCACAGCTATATAGGTGGAGTCCACAACAAATGGCACGGAGGTTCACATTAATAGGACACATGTACAACTGTGGTTTGTTTTAACATGCTTTGCCATAACGCATAAAACTGAATGGGCAACACTTGTCACCCTAGCTGGGGCATACACAACACAAAAAAACCCCAAAGGGGTATGAACCCCCCTGACTTCATCAGGTGTGCTGCAATTTGTTGTGTAGGTTGGTTTAAATTATTTATCTATCTACATTTCACATTCTGTAAGTATATATTATAACTTTGTTGAACAAAAGGGGCATTCTGGCTCCAGAAACAAATCTATTTTATTTTTATAATTTCATTTTTGTGTTTTTGTGTTCTTTGCTCTGGAATAATACTTTGACATGATAAAAATAAGACTTGACAGCAGACAAAGTGAACGCTTTCCACTGAATACTTTAAAATCTCAGCATAAAGCTACAATGTATATGTCTCAAACTTTTTGAAATTCCAAAGTTCAATAATAAAGCTCAAGTCAAATAAATAAAATAAAAATATATATTCTCAAAGAAACTATTTAAATCCTGGTGCACACATTTGCATTCTGATTGAGAGAACACTGGTCCTTGTATTCAGTTATACTGGAGTCTTGTTGCATTGGGGGGACTTAGTTGTTTTTATGAATTCCAAGCAGTTTTGTGGCTGTCTAGCTTTTCTTAGTTGAGTTAGAAGTTTGCTGCCCTCAAGTGGTGCATGGCCTAACACTGAACAGCTGATTGTATGTAAATGGATTTATATGCGGAGATTGCTTTGGAGCAATATTTAATTAACCAGAGGGCAAAGTACCAAACATTGGAATAAGATGTGTAAAATCCAGCACAATCTACCTTTAATTATACATGCAGTTTATGAATGCTTATTTGGTATAAAAGTGATTATACAAGGTGGCTGCACTGAATGTCTTTCTTTATTACAGAACACATACTGGGTTGGAGAATGATATCTGGTCCTTGCTTTTATAGATAGAGAAAAGATTCATATAGTGGGTGGCAATGTGATGTTAGACTGTACAGTATGAACCTATATGTAGATATTAAAGTGGAGTGATTGTCAGATATATTGTTACAGGTTATATACAATCATGCTGAGTAAAGTGCAAGTGTAAAAGTTAGCTCTATATATATATATATATATATATATATATATATATATATATATATATATA
>NC_092863.1:74131650-74228618 GCF_032062135.1 Pyxicephalus adspersus | reverse complement strand
TATAAATCCAGATGCTTGTGCAGTTCTTGGTGGTGTGAAGGAAATGCTTCAACTTAGGAAAATGACTGGTCAGGAGCTCATGATTGGCTTGCAATGATCAAGGTGGTCATACCAATATCAATCAAGTTCTGAAAGCTTGCAGCCTAAAAAACTGTAATCATGGACATTTAAGTACACATTCCCAAGAAGTACAAAAGCATCAGGCTTTTCTACAGCCCCTAAAAGTGGAGTACAAAAATAAAAAAATGTGAGCAGGCAGGTTCTTTATTGGACAAAGGACAGGTGATATCCCTTCTGCTCAAACCCACGTACTTGCCTGTTTGCAATTTATTTTGCATGTTCTGCTTAGTGTATGATGCCAACATAACTGGCTGGTTGAATGAATGATACTCCCATGTGCATGTGCAGGAGTTAAAGTCATTGCGTTCTGGCCAATAAGGCTGCTGAAGATCCCGAACCAGAAAAATGTTCTCAGTTGCAACAAATTGTGGCGTGTGAAAAAATTTTCAAACAGGCAGGTAAGTTTATATTATTCCAGAAGAGACATACCCTTCTGCAGTAATTACCCTGGCTGCTAGAAATTTTATTTTAGATTTCAAGTAGAATAAAAATGTTAAAGTTGCATTTTTCTTAATGACTATAGCTATTGAGGTGAATAAGGGTTTGTTTTAAAAGGCTTTTACTTCCTATTCAGAATATGTAATGTACTTTAGTGTACAAAGTTGGGAACTTTTTAATTTAAAAGCTAAATCCCAACCATTCCTTGACTTTTACTCAGTAATAGAGCCCTCTAATGAGCTAAAGTAATTTAGTTATTTTATATTTTTATACTAGCAATAGAAGCTCCAGTTACCAATAAAATTTTGCCTAATTTCTTGGCAAATAGGCTACAAGCACTATCAAGCTAATTCCTCCACATCCTGCACTGTTCCTGGCTTTCCCTTCCTATGTATTAGCTCCTAAAGGTGTTGTAATCATGTGTGGGCAGTAGTTAAAGTGGACTGCATGCTAGTAGCTAATTATAGGGTTTGAGGACAGCCCTCTTTCTAAGTAGTGTGGTGCCTGTTTGGGAACTCCAATAGGCATTGTGGAGGTATTCACTGAAAAGACATGGCTACAGAAAAATTACAATGGTAAGTAATAATGTTTTCAAAAATAGATGCAAACATGGAGAAATGCTTGAGTTCAGCTTTAATTAAAAAAAAAATATACTTAAGAATGTCTACATTAGTCATTAACTACTATAATTTAAGATTCTTACTGTTCTACAAAAAAACAAATCTCTTGAAAGGGAACCCATCATACAACCCTCCAATCCAGTGCTACCCAACCAGGGTTTCGTGAAACCAATGATTTTTTTGGCCATCTGTAAGGGTGTCCACATATATATCTTGATCTCTGGATAAAGTATCCTAGATAGGGTTCACTGAAGACCTGAAACGTATTTCAAGGGTCCCCCCATGGTTTTAAGGTTGATAAACATTGATCTGATCACTACTCTTTTTAATAATAAAGTACCATTTTTTGGATCTGCCATTCAGTACTTTAAGCTGGTATATGCTCCCGCTGTAAGAAACCTATATTGAGAAGAATATGTAGACTTGCATTGTCAACCTCCTTTTAAATGCTAGTTGCCTGGTTGTCATGCTGATTCTTGGACTTTAGTCATTTTTGGTACACGGATAGAAACAAAACATGCAGCCACTAAATGCAAAATTATGGACTGTGTAGTTGGCAAGGGTCAGTGACTTTGGGAAAACAAAAAGGTATTATTATTATTATTATTATTAAACAGGATTTATATAGCGCCAACATATTACGCAGCCATACATGCCTCAATAGCTTTTTCTTGAAAAACATTTTCAAGAAGTGTCCAGCATTTGCAACTTTAGCATTCCACCACAGGTTTCCCTTACCTATAAGAACACTGACACCGAACACTGTACTGATTCTGCATGTTTAGGCTAAGTTTGTACTAGCAGAAATGTACAATGGTGTTCACCCCTTCCAAGCACCTACTATCAAACACAAGGTGCCCAAAAGCACAGTAGCTTAAAAGGTGGTAACAACTTTGTATTTTCAGGTGTTTGCAAATGTCTCTGCAGATGTTTGCAAGCATTTGCTTAGCAGTGAGGTGTTTTTTTAATCACAGTTGCAAATGGCTATGATTCAGATGTATGGGGGTAAACTACCCCTGGACATAGCACCCAAAACACCACTGCAATACTGCTACCTCCTACATCCTGTCAAAAAAAGATAATGAATACACCTATTCAGTCCAATGTTATTATTCTTTGCAAGCAGTTTTGAGCGGTAAAACCACTCAAAACTACTTATCTGGACTTAATTTTTTTAATCATGTAAAGCGTTATAAACATCAGATATAACAACTGGCACTATTAAAAGGACATGACCTCAATTATTTTGGTAAGCAATATGCCAGTGCAATTTATTTCCATAGGTCAAAACTTTGCTGTTGATTCCGTCTGTTAGCATGTATTGCCGTCATCAGAAAGAAATGCTAATGTTTCCAGCCTCTAATCCATCTTCTCGCTATTGTCATCAGTATACAGCTGCACTGCTAGTTAAGGTGTTAAACGATACAGAAGTGTATTGCTCTATTTTCCCCCTCTGAATTCAATTTATTAGAATCTTTTATCTATAACCTTCCCTACTGTTCATGACTTAGCAATATCATTTCCAAAGATTAAAATGTTGTACGGATATGATAAAAGTCACAGTGACAGCATTTGATTTATTGCACATATGTTAAGTGTTTATACTACGCAGTAGATACAATTGCAATCACACCACATCCCAAGGTTGCTTTATCACTGGCAAACAGTAGCCATAAATCAATGTAAATGTTTACAATAAAAAAGAGAAACATGGGCATAATCAACGTATCAGAGAAATACAGATTGCACATATAAACTTTAATTATATGCAGATGCAGAGGAAAACAACATTTCCTTAGTCAGTCATTCTGCTCTAGGATGGGTCAGTTTCAGATGACTTGTGACTAAATGGTGACTCCCTGCGGAGTACCAGGGAAGTAACGTGTTTTCATAGTGGAAAAAGTGAATCTGCCGTTCTAATGTTAAAGATAAACATGAGACGGCATGCAGCCACAGTAGGCTATTCATTGAAAAATTAGCTCAAATTGCAAATTCCGCAAAGCTGAAAGTTACATTCAGAATATGTATTTGTAAGACATAATGCAGTATATTAGGGCTGAGTTACACAGAGAATCTTGTTTTACACAAGAAAAAAGCCTTAAATGTTCATTTTATTTATCCAATCCTATGAAAACCATTTGTACATGATTGGGTAGTCCATTATAAAGATTTAAACATGGATAATTTACCTGAATATTCAATATTACCTGAATATTTTTTTTCCTAACATCCTTAAAGCAGAGCTAAACCGGGCCAAATCACCTGTCTGCGTTCTAGCACCGGCATCTTCCTTCTCTTCCAGATGATCTTTTCCATCTTGATTGTTCCGGGGTGGCGTAACTCCAGCTTAGGCACACAGGAGTTCATTTGTCCTGGCACACACAAAGGAAGCTGGTTTTCTTGGCAAGCAAAGCTTTTTGCCAGAAATCGGTAATGATCAGGCAGGTAAGACACATTAATGTAGAAGAGAGGTCACCTGTCCCTTTCTGCAATATTTTCCTACCTGATCATACAAACCTAAAAGTGAAACATTAGTTTCACTTTAATAGGACAGCCTCGTGATGTCAAAATATGCAATATGGTAAAACTAAACGTCAGACACATATAAAAGACAAGCATTAAAACAATAATTATTCATTATCAAATAAAAAATATAAAAATATTTTCTGTGCAAGAAGTGTAAGTATCTGAATTGTAATTGGTATCAGCATCTTACAATCTTTTATACAGTATTCAGAGTAGGAAAGGAAGGGCCAAGACTAGAAGCTAATTAGGTAGGTGCAGGTGCTGCATGTAAGTGTGCTGCCCAGGATCATGCTGTGAGGAGACAAAAGCAAGTAAGTAGGGACATTTCATAAGTCTGAGCTGCTCTATCACAGTCCAGTTGGCCAAGTAAAACACAACCCTTTTATGCATATTATCTGTAGACCTGTTCTAACTTGTCATGGTTTATTTGGCTAAATATTGCACTGGGGACCAATTTTTGTTGACTTTTTTTAAGCCTATTTAAACTAAAAAAGGTATGCTGATTTTGAAAGTGCAGTTTGTTTCCTTCTATCATGTCAGTTTTTTTCTCTACCGCTTATATTAATGTGATTACTCTAGCGTGGATTTGTATAGGCTATTCATTTACACGCAAGACAGTGTGGTCAGAGGTTGTGCGCTGCTCTAAGTAGTGAATTAGCAAAATGTATTTTTCTACTTACACACGTATGTCCTTTCTTTCAGATCATGTCTGGCTCTGCTGTTTCTCATGGTAAGTGCCTAAACAACCCTGATTCATTTTGTTATATCTGTGGCAGTTTCACCATTCCCAGTCAAAGGGCAAACATCAACACATTTGTAGAGCAAGCCTATTTGGCATATTTCAAAGATAAGTCTTGGGCCCCTCACAAGATGTGCAAACAGTGTGTCGAGGGTTTACGGATGTGGACAAAGGGAGCACGTGATAAGATGCCATTCGGTATACCTATGGTTTGGCGAGAGCCAGGAGATCATTTCAGTGACTGTTACTTTTGTATAGTGAAAACTTCAGGATATAACAAGAAAAATAAATGTACCATAAGAGTATCCTAGTCTACCATCGGCTATACGCCCAGTGGCTCGTTCAGATGAAATCCTAGTGCCGGTTTTCACCACACTACCTTCTCCTTGAAGAACATGATTATGGTGATGAACTAGGTGACAACAATTATGAAGAGTTTGAAATTGAAGAGGACTTTGAGGGATTTGATCAGCATGAGTTGAGTGATTTGGCAAGTGATTTGGGACTTTCTCTGGTTCGAAAGTACAATAAATTTGTTACTTTTTTAAGTAAATTTTTCTCATGCAGTCTTGATGCTAGTAGTTCCGAAGAAGGCTCCAGAACTCCTAGCATCAAGACTGCGTGAGAAAAACTTACTTGAAAAAGGAACAAAGGTATCGTACTTTCAAACCAGAGATATTGCATTTTTGCAGTGCATTAGAACTGACAGAGGCTTTGTGTATTGCCATAATATACCTGGTTTAATGGAGGATTGAGAATTCCAATCTATAACTCAACTGAATGGCAACTATTCGATAGCTCAAAGTGGAGCTTAAAGTGTGTCCTCCTTCACAATGGCAATATATTTGGGTCAGTCCCAATTGGCCATTCAGTTTCTGCAGACCTAAAGAGAGTCATTGAGTTGTTGCAATATCACCAACACAATTGGGTCATCTGTGTTGAGCTTAAAATGGTATGCTTCCTTCTTGGTCAGCAACACGGCTACACCAAGTATTCTTGTTATCTGTGCATATGTGACAGCAGAGCTCGTGAGAGGCATTGGTTGAAAGGAATTGGCCTCCATGATCTGCCCTAAAACCAGGTGATCCAACATTCTACATGAGCCACTTATTGATAGAAGAATATTATATTCCCGCCTCTGCATGTGAAACTGGCTCTGATTAAGCAGTTTGTTAAAGCTTTGCCAACTGAAGGAGACTGTTTCAAGTACCTCATTTTGGCATTTCCTAGCCTGTCATTTGAAGAAATAAAGGCCGGTGTGTTTGATGGTCCACAGATTCGGCATCTCATCAAAGATGAACATTTCATCAGGACAATGTCAAAAGTCAAAAAGAATGCTTGGTTATCATTCAAAGCCATTGTCAAGGACTTTCTTGGAAACACATAAGCAAAAAATTACACAGAAATTGTCCAGAAACTCTTGGAGATCTACAAAACGCTTGGTTACAATTTGAGCATCAAGGTGCATTTTCTGCATAGCCATCTTTCTAACTTCACGGAAAACCTTGGTGCAGTCAGTGATGAGCAAGGTGAACGATTCCACCAAGATTTGAAGGTCATAGAAGGACAGTATCAGGGTAGATGGGATGTATATATGATGGCTGACCATTATTAGAGCATCCAGCGGGATTGTCTTAACACTGAACACTCCAGGAAAAGCTATAAGCGTACATTTTTACCCTTACCCAATTAATTTTCAAATGTTTTACTGTAAAAAATGTCTAAGAGTTACAATAAATCCATTGTATGAACACATGGAATTTAAATAAACAGTGCATTCAAGTTAATATTTCAATATTTTTTTTTGTATATAAAATTTGTATGTTTTTTGACAAAAATGGAGGGTACCCTGTATAGTAAAGACTGGATGTGATAGCAAAAAACAGAGTTCATTTCTGGATTCACCACCCAAAAATTAGTAAAAAACAAGTTTAAGATCTAACTCAACAATAAATGTGTTCCCCAGAGTTATAGGTTATCCCAGGACTTCTCTAATTTAAACCTTGATCAGTAGTTGTCCCTTCCCTTTATAGATTGCTTTCCTACAATTATGCTATCTATAGACACCACATGAGGCTGTTATGTGTGACTGAGTTTCCCCTGGATGTTTTTTTGTGTTGTGACACCCTTTTCCACCAACAGTGAGTATATGTCCATACTTGGAAGCAGAGAAGGTTTGAATTTGTTGCAAATTTTTGTATGTTTATGGTCCATAAGAATAAACATTTGACCCTGATCCAGCTAGGATTTACATCTATGAGAGATAACCTGTTGATGTGCCTAGCCAGACCAACTCCTATGGAGTAATGGGTCACCCAGAGAGAATTCTGGAGTGTGGAAAGGCCCAATGAAGACTGAAACAGAGGGAACAGCTGGAACAGTTGTAACAGGTAGAGATAAAGAACCCAGTGGAAGCCCCATTACCTAGGCAATGAAAAGACATAAAAGAAGTAGTAGTAATAGGAGCCCTAAATGAATGCTTCATCCCCAAGCAGAGGACTAAATATATATCTGTACTTTGGACAGATGGCCATGTCGAAGATTAGCAAGCTAAATGGTCAGCTCCATACAAAACTATTTTGAATGGTATAGGTAAATATATATATTTTTTTGTTTGTTTAATTTGTGTCTAATACACAAAATCATTTTGTAAAATTAAGCACATATAGATTAATTGATCACAATTTACTTATGGGAAGGGGGGGGGGGGGGACTGCCCAACTAAAGGAAGAACACAGGAGGCAGACAGCACCGCTAATAGATGCAAACCAGTGGCAAAGTCTGTAAAATATGTGTTTTAGAAAATTGTAGGCAGTGCATTATGGTGCCAATTATATTGAAAAGTAGACTTTGGTCTTGCATGCGCATTAAGTTTTTAGTGTAGTAATTTTGTCTGCAACCTATTCTGTTAAAAAAAAAAGAGAACACAGGCACTTTGGTGTAAGTTTCATTTTATATCTTCTACAAAGAAAATCTATTGCTGCTTTTTGTACTCATTTCCATGTTCATGGCAGTGTCATTGGAACAAGGTATGACTGAAAATAAAGTTACAGATATCCTCCTTGTCTGTGTTCAGATGCACTCTAATGATAGTCATCAGCTTGTTATGTGTCAAACTAATAATCATGAACATGATGGAAAGAGCTCTGTGGCTTATCGACATCAGAGCAGCAACTATCAAGCATAGAATAAATGAGACAATGAATTCACAATGTCATATGATAACTATGCTTGTTAATGCATATAGATATGCTGGTGGCTTAAAGCACATCTACACCCAAAATAATTGTTTCTAATACAGCGTACCAGTTCTTAGATAAAGTAGCTGCAATCATTTTTTTAAGTCTTCTTTTTCCTTTTTTTTAACCTTGTAGTCTAGCTACGCCTACTCCTCTACTGTATGTGGCCACAAAGGCTGCCTTATGCACAATACACAGAGACGTAAAGGAGGAGATCTTAAATATGACCATTTTGGTGAATACTAGAGGCAGTAGAAAATTAGTAGTTTTTAAGTAGGGCTCAACTTTTCTAGGCCAATGAATCAGTTTTATGTTGAATGGATGTCAACAGTCCCATGTTAAATAGATGTGTTTGGAATATGGGAAACCTAATTATCATTGTGCTTGAAGTGCTATTTAACTTTAATTCATTGAGTCAAATAATTTGGAACCAAAAAGTATTTTTAAGCCACCTGTAAAAGCACTTTGTAAATGTAATCTTGCGGCATACAGAATATTGACAGTAGTTAGTGGTTCAAAGTGATTTCATTGTCCTGCAATTCTATGTTTTGCTATCCTTCAATTTATTTACAACACTGTGCTTATGTCACTAATCCTTTATATATAAAAAAAATTTATTCGATTTCCATTATGACTCAATTACTTATGTCCTTTTGTCACCGTGGCCCATTTCAAAACAATGACAAAGAGAAAAAAAAAATTTAAGAGCTGAGCCGGAGCATGTCAACAAGTAAATCATCACTCTCTCTCTACATCTGTCTGCTGCTGAGAATGGTTTTCAGCACTATCAATTGACATGTGGTGATTCATCTACCACAAATCTTCCAACTGTTATTATTTTACAATGGCAAAAAACAAATTACACCAAAATAAATCCAACTCCTTGCAAAAGTTGAACCCCAAAAGTTGGACATTCAAACTGAGGAAAAAGCACGTAGGTTATAGGTTAAGTTATTTAGTGGAGGATGGGGAGTTTCCACACTTTAGGACCCCTAGGCAACAGTTTTATCCGTGTACTGTTATCATTGCTAAGTGATCTACACTCTACTTTAGTAGGCCAGGTAGTCATAGGAGAAACCTGGGCCCCACACATCAATCTCTGACTTACCAATGCCACCATTCCAATACATACTGTAAGTATAGCACATGATCCCTCTAATAACACCACTGATTCTTGTCCATTGTACAAGCATGGCAGTGTCACCTGCCACTTACTGTGGTGCAGGTCGTTACTGAAAACATTGTTTGATGTTACTGCACTTGTACCAATAAAGTTTTTTTATAGGAAAAAGAAGGATTTGTGGTTGTGATTCCTGTACTACCGTTTAGGATTCCAACCAGAAATTAATAATAGTATATGGTCCATATTGCAACAGCAATATCCCAGCTAAGGTTCCTGTGCCATTTGTTACCATGGATAGGACATTATTCTTTCCACTGATACCAAGGATGGGGCAAGAATACTCCTATTAATACCAACAATGGAGCATGATTCCTCCCACTGACACCAAAAATTATGTAATATTTTGCACATACAATGGGCACTGTTACTCTGACACATTCAATGGGGTAATATTTCCTTTAATGACATCTACACCAATAACAGGTAATTATTTTTTTTTTCACAAATACCAAGGACAGGGCAATATTTCTCCCAATGAAAACTACTACTATAATGAACTGCTGTTGCTCCCATTGAAAGGATGGGGATATTTTTTACTTTTAGTGCATCCAGGGAATCTTCCTGTTGAACAAGAATGCCAAGGAAATGTATTTACTTTCACTAATGCTGATACATTCTTCATTCTACTAACCGCTAATGCTGTGTGCACAACTGACACTGTGACATTGTTTACCCCCACTGTCCATATTCTGGCAAAATCATAATATTGTCCATAATCTAACATCTGGGACAACAGTAAATTGGCCTTTTTCAAGAAGTCTGGGACTCCATGATATAAAGTATAGGCAACCGTTTGATTGGTTTTATTGGGAACACACTGGAATTAAAAGATCAAAATATATAAAAAATGATAAATTCTAATATTCAGAACAAGTATTAAACAGATTGTTTCCAACCATGTAACAATGAAGGGCAATCATTCATCTGCAGTAATGAAACATATAGAAACTAAACTAGACAAGCTTGTATCAAACTCCTACATAAATATTATGCTATGACAATATACAGCCTATTGTCTTGTTTAACAATCAAGCATTAGGGATAATCTGTTGGAAAAAAAAAATTGTTTTTAACTTTCCATTTCATTTATTGTTGACCGCGTACTGTGATTTAGTTTTCTTAGAAAGCTAAACATATTCAACATTTGCATACTAGTAAATAGAACAATGATCATCCTTTGGGATTATGGTTACATTTTTAAGCGTGTATTAGGATTTGATTTCTGGGCATTGTTTTTATGGCAGAGAACAATTTGAATGATAGAAATCAGGATTATATATTTTTTACAATTATTTCTTGTGCAGTAAACAAGAATTCTGTAATGTGTATTTAAATATCTGAAATAGTTGTGCTGCACCTACAAAATACATGAATATGTAAAAGGTGTTTATTAGGGTAACTAAAAAAGCAAGGGAGTCCAATGAGCTCAGCACTAGTTTACTCAGGAATTCTGTGCTCTGTTTCATTACCTTCCTCACTCACTGACCAGTTAGAAATAAGATGAAAACCAGTGTATCTTCTATGCCAAAATGAAGTATAATACCACCATATCTGAGGAATACCAGCACAGAAATTGGCCCCATCCCCCAAACAATGAAATTGGATTCCCACTGGTCACATCCAAAATAAGTGATTAGTGGCAAAGAACACCTTCACTAATTCCCTATAAGTAGATTGATTAATTGCACAGATTGACAATCAATGTGGACAATTGCTCTTCGCAAATCCCACTCATTATTGATTTCTGTTTGCAGAAAGACACATTTTACAAACTTGGCACTGGTTTTAATTAAACAAGCTTTGAAAGTTTTCTGAATGTTATGTTACTGCTAACTGTTCTAGTCTGAATGAATGCATCCCTGATATGGCACAATATATAGCATTCCTCAATCTTCTCCAGTGATCAAACTGCAGAATTGTAGCTTTGTAACAAGTCACAAGGAAGGAAGTTGCCAAGCTTACTATATTCTATATATAATATACCTGTACATTCTCTGTACAATCACAAATGAATTAACCAAAACAATGTAATATGAAGACAAATCTAAGCTGTTAAAATAGGCATCACAGTGATAGATGTGGATGGTAACCCTGAATGATGGCTGATCATTTTCCTTAAGGAATTAAGGGTTTATCAGGAAGAATACTTTAATCCCTGTGAGTGGTAAGGATGAACGAGAATGCCTCTGACATTCTCGCAAACATTTTCTCGAATTTCCGATGGGTCCGGAAAATTTCTGGTAACTGATTTTGCCGACTCATCAGAAGATCGAGGAAATCATTACAGGAGTAGTACCGCGGCTGCATTCATGAATGCTGCCGTGGGAATCCTCCTGTGCGCAATCCCTGGGCATTAGAGGTTAAATAGGAACTTGCTAAAAAGCATGGAGACTTACAGAAAAAAAAATCATCTTATACATTGATCAAAACACTTGTTTCCATACACCAGTGATATCACTAGTCTCAAGCATCTTAAACATCAAGTGCTCCTTTTATTACTATATAAAAACATCATAAACTTGTAAGGCCTGCAGTGCCATGATTCTTTTTCTGACAGTGCTGTTAAACAGAGGTTTAGCTGCCGCTTAAACCTACAAGTATGTAGACTCTTGAAAGCTTGTCCTCAAAAATAACTACTGGTGGAAATAAAAAAGTATTTCCTATAGCACTCAACCTTGTTGCAAATGCACTTCTACAGCTACATTCAGATTAGGCATGTCATACTTATAATGTGGTTTATGTAATTGTAAGGTGGGGGAGGTTGATTGTAATAAAAGTGCACATATTGAAATCTTGCTTCTGGGTTTCCGAAATAGAATGGAAAGAATGCATCACCGATACCAGGCATAGCCAGGGTGGTCCCCTTTTTTTCTGTAGTAGGAAAAATCAATACAGTGTGCTCACATACTGATGGGAAAAGGAATGGTACAGTAGTGCAGTGGTTTGCATTTTGACCTTGCCGTAATAGGGTTCAAAGTTCAAATTTTGCAAAGAGTTTGTATGTTCTTCCTTTGTTTTGGATGGTTCCCTCCCATGACCTAAAAACCAACTGGTAGGTTAATTGGCTTCTCCACAATATTGGCCTTAGATGGCGTTCAGGACTTTTTACTATAAATGTGATAGAGACATTAGATTGGGAGCTCTTCAATGCAATAATTAGCTATATAAATTTAAACAGTGCAAAAAGACACAAAATGAACATTTAATAAAAACAAATTCCTCTTTCCTTCTAGCCGCTAGTACTGCAAAACATGTAAGACTGGCTGCAGGAGCCTGATTGTCTCAAATTGCTGGTCCCCTTTACTTAATTGGATGCTAGAGAATATGGGACGAATTAGGAGTCCCTTTTTGTAGAAACAGCATTTGATAGTATATTTCACTCGGAATTTAGCAGGTAATAGGCACTGGGGTACGTTTTTCTATTAACAAACATATTGTCTGGAGCTTAGCAAAAGCTTTATTTGAAAAAGTTGTTCCCTTTTCATATGCAGATCGGCTTCTCTCCCAATATGTGGAGTGCCTATCTCATAAAAATTCATTGCCTTATTCTGGCTCTTTGCAGATATAAAACAAGCATCTCTTGTACTTGCATGCTTCAACTACTAGGCTTGTGTAACTATTGGTAAACATCTATTAAATTCAATTTAAACCGTAGGTAGAAAAGCCACAAAGAGCCATTTGACAAAATTAGTTCTTTTATGAGAACAAATAAGCATGCATTCGACAATGGCTTACATTTTGCACTTTTTGCCTTTTCATTCTGTTCGCTCATACAAACGGACACATACACACACAAAAAAGCAAATTAGATTAACAATGGAGGACAGACAGAAATTAGAACACAACAAACACAAAACAGACACAATTTGGGAAGAGCTATATGCTAATGCAAAACAATCTCACTTTTCCAGTTGCTGGTTGGAAACTATTTTACCAGCAGTACTTTTAACGATGAAGCAACCTATTTTCTTGTTATGTCATCAATGGTTGTACAGTTTTCTCATGATGTGACTTTTTATTATTATTAAGCAGGATGTATATAGTGCACAACACTTTACATTAAAAAAGGCAGATACTTTTATAAATTACAACACTGTCTGAGAATTCCACAATCACTGTATATATTAGCGGGTACAGATGGGTAAGTCATTTTTACAAATCACAATGTGGGATGTAAGTAAATTGGTAAACCTATACTTAACCCATATATTTTTTTTAATTCAAAATTCCCTACCTTTTTTTTTCATTTAGCTAACTGTATAGAAACAAAACATGTTTTTTTATGTATATTTTAGGCCGATCAAAATAAATGCAGATTTACTTTAGTTATGAGAAATAGATATTTTTGATGAATAAGCACTAACTGCATATAAGCTTTGGACCGAGGTGTCTGATGAGTGATGGGACACAGCTTATGAATCATTAAGCTGTTCAAAAAGCAGGCTGCTTCATCAAAGAACCAACAGTCTTCAACACTTGGAAAAAAATCATCACCTTCTTCCTTTTAGTTCAAAAGTGGAAAGCCAAACATAGACCTGTTTTATCCGTATTTACAGCAGCTTGTCTATTCTTAGTTATTTTTGGTTTCTAAACTCCTCACAAATTGCCCAGCAACATTTAAATTGCTGTGCAAATAAGGCAATTCTTGCTAATCTGGATAAGTCCAGAAATTTTCTAGTGAATAAAGGTTTATTGTGAAAAGGAAAGAATTCTTTTTCTGAACAAAGTTTTTCAGAAGAGAGGAAAATCACTGTAAAAAATGGACTTGTGTTTGGAAATGGAACAGAATTAGGAAAAGTATTCATATTGGGAAAAATAATTAAGGATTAGTGAACTAAAACAGGAGCAAACAGAATCATCTGCTAAAAAGCAACCTGTACGCTGTTAAAAAAAAAAAAGAAAAAAAAAGCTAATTTAGGTTGTCACTGCCACTGTGCTTCTGGTGGCTACTACATGTGATCATGCTTAGATTGCATTATTAAAACATATATCATGTTAGTGAGTTGGAAAAATTTTATATCTACTTGAATGTATTGAAGTCGTTTCTGCCCAACCTGTGGCCTGGAGGCTGTTAGTGGTCATTAAGCATTTAATTGTAGTACAGTACCTTGACATAATGCAAAATTTAAAAATAAACCAATTGATTAACTACAAAAATATACTCCTTATACTGGTCTGTTTTGATGCTTCCTCAGACCAGTATAAGGAGTGTATTTTTGTAGTTAATCATTTGGTTTATTTTTAAATTTTTCATGATGTCAAGGTTAAGTGGGTTATGGGGTAAATGGGAGGACCCCCCTTTGGGACTTTCATCAATTGTACGTTAAATCTGTGTTTCCCAACCAGGGGACTGTGAAACCCTAGGGCCAAGGGTGTAGGATGCATTCTTCCTACTGATTACCATAATAATGTACTGTGGGTTGTGGATATATTAATTATAGTAGGGGTCTCCTAAAGACCTTAAAGTTATTTCAAGAGGTTCCCCTGGTAAAAAGGTCAAGAAACAGGTTGGTAAATTGAATAGTCCAGGTACCATATATTCGCAAAAACAAAATATAATGAAAAATCATCCCTGGCGAGATAATCCTGACTTACATAAGGATGGGCAAAAAATCTTATTGTTTATTGGTCATTGGTGACATACAAAGTGTTACCGTAATACATGAAAGTTATATATTGTCCATACCAAGCTTGGTGGCAAGTGCGATGTAGTAATACATCGTATTGAGAAATAGAAATAGTGCTAGCTACTGTCCAATGTGCCAGTAAAGGGCTTTAAGAAAACAACCGGCTAAGGAGTCATATTTAGACACCCAGTTCCATCAGGAGGGGAATGACGGAGGTGTTACAAATCACTGGGAGGTCCGACTCCTACCGCAATGTTTCATCGTGTCCATCTTTTACCTGTTTTTATATTTTGTTTTTAAACTTGATCTTCTAAATGGGTTCTTGCTAGGAGAAAAAATAAATTTTTTAGTGGGCTGTAGGGGACCGAAATGAAAGTGTCAACTAATAAATATCCTGTAATAGCAGTGATTTCTAGCAGTCTCTTTTACTCTGTCTTCAGGTTTTAACTTTCTCATGAGCATAATCCTCAAGGCTCCTAAATACCTTATAGCATGATTGCAGTCTCTAAACTGTCTTCTTATATGAAATTTTTAGCATTACATTCATTAAATATCAGGCCCCCAACGCTTTATGAACAGGCTTCAGGCAACAACATGCAAAATATTATGCTATTAGACTTCATACACGCCTCCAAGAATGGAAGGCAACCCTGCAGCTGAAATCATGGACTATCCTAACATTGTGAGTTCCATATAAGTTGTCTTAATTTAGTGTAATCAGTTATTGGTTATCGACCAAAGATTCATGGGTGGTGTTTGTCTCTTATATCTAAAGTGTTCAGACTATAACTGAAATTTAGTGCACTCTGGCCTCATCATCATTACAAGTGGAAGCATGGATATTTTGTACATTTCATGAGGAATTTAGACATTTTCTTACATGAGAGTATTACAGAGAAAAAATAAACATGTTTCCCATGTTTTTATAATCAAAAAATGGATATTGCATAGTATGTGGAAATAAATGTGTTTGCAATGAGGTTTAACCTTTTAAAAATGTGAAAAAAGCCAACATTTCACCTTCTGCATTCTTATTACAACTCGGGACTGATACATTTACTCACACATTTAAACTTGACAATTGACAGCAGAGGTATATGTGGGTGAGACATAAGATGCCTGAAAAAAAAACTGCCAACATGTTGTCTTATATAGTACTAACACGGCAAAATCAGCCAAATCCTCCACATTGTATCAGCTGGCAAATGTGTGCCAGGAGACTGCTTGTGTATCTAATTGTATATGCATGAGTGTTATTGTGTAGGTAGTATGAAAGATCCTGTCAACCATTTTGTATTTTATTCTGTATTAAAGGGGCAATGCATACAAAGTAAGCAAGTGAAGTTTGTGTGGATAATGTTAAGTCACAAGTTCTCCAACCCCAGCATGAACCATTACAATCCCAATTTTAAAGCCCAACCCCTACCAAAACATTTACGTTCATATGTGTTAGGTTTTGCTAATCGTGGGAAAAAAATACTGCTGTCAAGTTTTTATTATCTTGTTTAAAATATTTTTATCTCCTTATATGCCAATGACAGAGGTGCAAGCAATGAGATGAGTGGTTGTCACCAATACAGAATGACCGAGTTATTAAAACCTGGCATTTTTTGCAGGTAAATGGAGACTTTGCAACTAAAATTAAGACCAGTTTGAATGGAAGCTGCTTATTAACTTTTCAAAGAGTAGGTATACACAGATTTAAGGCCAACTTTTAATCTGTTGTGGCACCCCAACACATGCAAGCCTTATGGCATTTTAAAGGTCATCATTACAAACTGCACTGTAAAGTATTATGGTTCATTGAGCTGTGTTGGAAGTGATGAAAACTGAAATGACTTGGATGTAAGGATACCTGTGACTCCTTAAGCAGACTACAAACATCACTATTTGTTAAGACAGATGTAGACCCTAAAACAACCATAAAATATTTGCTGAGCAGAGACAATGATAGATCTTCCATGAGTGGGTGTCTGGGGACCCTTAACTTAGTTTGACCACCTTGTGGGGTCTAGGATAACAACCTCATGCCTGGGACAAAGATGAACTTTGTGACCTCTTGACTTCTCTAATGATGGGCCAACAATGTGATTTGCTCTGGACTTGCAGATGGGTGCGGTTCAAGAAGAGAAAACCTTGGCTTGTGTGGCTAGACTTGAGACCTAGACCCCTTCCTTCTCCCATCCCTTTCCTATGTACACTACCCCTTCTTCTTTCCCTGTAAATATTTGTAATATATGTAATAATTTTTAAATAAACCTTTCCCTTTTATAGGATTTATCAGTCCTTCTTTGAAACTAAGAAACTTCAAATAGAGCACGTTCTACATGCTGCATTCGGGAAAAAGTGCATTTTTTTCTGTATGGGGTTGATGGCATCTCATTTAAATGAACAGATTACTTTAACACAAAGCATGAATGCCAAAGAACATCTTCAGGCTTGTCAAACATAACTTCATTTCACCTATATAATACATTTTTAATAAAATAGTTCAGTTTTAGTTTTAAATCTTTGCCAAGGATACCTACCTGTAATCGCTCCATTGTATTTTCCTAACAAAACATTACGATAGAACCTTCCTGTTACATCTTTAAAATACATCTGTTTTATTCAGTGGACATAATTTGAAGCCTAGCTCCAGTCAAATATTTTTCCATACTATAGGGCATGGTGTATGACGTAAGGCGTAAGTGCCGTATGACTCTTATTGCTGTCTGTACCTCAATTGGGAAGATTACTTTACTTTCTGATGGTCACCAGAAAAAAAGAAAAAAAAAATGGAAATCCAAATAGGAACGCCGACCAAAATAAAAACAAAATAAAGGTTCTTTTCGAATTCCAGTGTGCCCAAAAAAGTCTTGGCTGAAGATTGAATTGTAATCATGCTGACCTAATGACAGTACAGCTTTTGGCTACTAAAGACCAATCATAATTTTGGTGTTTTGCAGTTGTATGCTGCTATCAAGGCAGCCTCAGAGTTCACAAACAGGTCACCATATTGCAGAAGGAAAGCTAAGACTCCATAATGCTCCAAGCAGTCGAAAATAGTACAGACACTCGGTATTTTAACTAGTTGAAAGTATTTTTTTTCCTTTAAGGCTGGAATATGTCTTTAATAACAGTGTTTTTCTCTTAAAAAAGAAAAAACGCCATGAAAACTGAATAGGCATTGATACAGCCACAATGAGATTATTTAAAAATTATGTATGTGTAGATCCTTCTACATTACAATACTATTTTTGTTGCTAAAGCCAACATTATTAAACAATGGAACTTAATTCTTCCCCAGAGGATGCTTTTCTACTACATGTTATTTCTGTGTTAGTAAATCTCCAGGATTTATATTGCTCAGTGCATCGCAGGCTGAACAATATCCCTGCTCTATACTTTATATAGCCTTTTCTGTCATTTTATGTGGTTACAGAGGGAGTCATGTGGGAAATGCACAATGCAAAGAAAGAGTGGAGAATGAAGAATATTTTAACACCAGGAAAATAGAGTAAATGAGCTACAAATCACAAGCTTAAATAAATCCCTTGTAGCCTTATAAAAATATAAAAGGCTTATGCTAGCATAACTATCTTTCCTTATTAAACACAGCATACGCAGAAGTAGTTACAAACAACTGATATCATAAAAAGTTGTATAAGTAACGTAGCTGTACAGTTCTATATATTTCTGGTCTCAAACTATGCAGCAGAAACAAGTATAGTGTGCCTATATATAGATGTGATCATAAAACGAATGATGAGGATATGAAGATGTATCTGCGGAGCAAAGTGCCTCAAGGTTATTATGTACAGCAAGTACTTACAGAGCTACTGATTGAAAAAACTTTTCAATGTCCTTAAAAGTTGGTCAAGAGAAAAAGCGATGAGGTTAGATAAAGTTCACATGGATGTAAAATATCTAACTTTGATTTAGGAAAGGGGCCAACATGGTAAAACAGAAGGATACAAAAAAGTTACTGTAAAAGCTGCTAGATTTCAGTTGCCCAAGACGAACATTTGAGATCATTGTAGGCAACAGTCCAACATCTGAGCAGGTACCCCCAATCGTTGTGGTAGATTACTGAGCGACCGACATGTAACAACCCTTGTTGTTCCCTTTTGGAGAGGAGACAGCAGAAGGCTTCCTACTTGTCCTCCCCCTTCAATCTGCATAGAAAAGCCAGTGCTGTCCAACTCTATACAGTGCTCGTTTCTTCCTACTATCACCAGAAATTAATAATAATAATCGTTTCCAGTGCCATTTATATTATTATTATTATTATTAATAAACAGGATTTATATAGTGGCAACATATTACACAGCGCTGTACATTAAATAGGGTTTGCAAATGACAGACAATGACACAGAAGGAGAAGACCTTCCAATCTAGGAGGAGAAGGACCCGCTGGAGCCGACCATGTCCCCCGTACAAATCCCAGGTTCATGGAAGTGGGCGGGTTGTGTCCCTAAACACAATCTACCCACTCTCCCATGCCAGGCCCAGATCTGTGATGGGAGAGTGGGTGGGGTTCTGGCATCATGACGTCAGCATGGGGGGGTTTCTCCCCCTTTGAGTGACACCCAGCTCCCCACGCATGCGTGGTCTGGAGCTGGTAATTTTAGTGATATATATATCATTTACAAAAACATTTTAAAAAATACTTATCAAGTAAAATATCAAGTAAAATGTTTTCTGTAAAGGACAAGTTTCTCAAAAGGAGAAAGCATACAACAGACTGTCATTCTCTAATAATACCAAACCTATGCAATGTTTTTATATATTTATTTTTTACAGTATAAAGTCGGATCTACTTGAGAAATCTAATTTCTGGTATCCAAATATGGTTTCTCATAACAGAAGCAGATTGCAGTCATAACTTAAAGAACAGGAAATTGCTAAAAGTAACACAAGAGGTTTGATTTATTAAAGTTCTCTAAAGACTGGAGAGTACAGATTATCATGAGAGAAACTGGGAGATAAGCAAACTTGGAAATGATCTGGTCCAGGAATTAAAACATTTGCCAATTAATAGTAGGCGCTTTTAGGAATTTAATTGGATCACTCAGGTTCTCTCATGATAGTACATCTTCACCATTCATAGAAAGTTTTAATAAATCAGGATTGATGTGGTTGATTTACTTTGAATGTTCACATTGCAATAGAGTTTTCTTTATCCTAGCGAATAAGATGAAGCTGTGATTACTTCAATCATCCAATCACGTACAAGCAAAAATTCTTTCAATTTCTTCAATTTCAATTTCAATTTCTTCAATTTCTTTTAACTGTCCTTGCATATAAGTTAATTTTCATCACATCATCATGTAAGTTTTTACTACATTTAGGTAAAAACATACATTGAAACTGAACAGGTGTTAGTTCTTTAACACTGAGCAAGAATTCTGTTACAAGAGATATCATGTGGCAAAATGCCTATAGTTTTAGCCACATGAAGGGAGAATAAAGCAGCATTTTTTCTTGTAAAGTAAGAATTTCAGCCTTTCTGTTGCTCTTTATTGATTGATCCCAGCAAGACTTTTGACATAACTTTAAAGTAGAACTGTCATAAGATAAATATGGGGGCTGCTACATCTGACATCTTTCTAAACCAAAAAAAAAAAAATATATATATGTTTTTCTGCTATTTCCATTTAAGTAACTGGCCTTGAAAAAGTATGCTTATCAGGAAAGTTAAAAGTCATTTTGACATATTTTTTGGGGGTCTGTAACCAGCATTGAAAAAAGGGGCCAGTGTTAGCTGCCTCCATGTTTCTCTTGATTCACACCATTTTCCTAGAAGTACCTTATATTTCTTGATTGTTCACTATACAAATAAACTTCAACATGTATGCCTTCAAAAAGGGAAATTGAAGCTGTAAGTGTAATAAGCTGTTATTAGCATCAAGAATTTGGCCAGTGTCCTGCATACCTGGCTGGACTTGACTTTTATTAATTCATGTGTGTTTTCTTACTCCTGATCTTTCCACATCCACTTGTGATTTACCTTTTACTGACTAACATGGCAAGTTGTGTCTCCAAGTTCCTTTGTACAAACATACCCCATCAGCCCCTGCCTGTTAGGGCAGTTAGGCTTTTACCCTTCTAACTATTCATGATTTCTGAACTAGACTGAGCTGGCATTTGATCCTGTCAATTGAACTTGCTTCCTGTATTCCAGGTCCATGATTAGCATTCTTCTTGGTTTTCCAAATAAACCAGTCTAGTTGGAGAACTCTAGTACAATTGCATACTAAGAGGTGTTGTTCATGTGTCATGTGCAACATCAAAAATGACGAAGAATAGAGAATTCTAGAGCTTTGGTTTATTTCTAAACCCACACACCAGTCCCTAACATGTTTTCACAAACCCCTGTGGAAATGTAACATGTTTTGCCTAATACCCATGGCCTTTAACCACCATTCCTTTGTCTCTTGAATTGGTATATATGCTCCATAAGTCTACATATTATGTCTGCTATATCCTATATTCACCAGAAAGCACTTTTGAATGTCTGTGATACTAGATTCACTTTAAAACTAAGGACCAATGTCAGGACATTCTCTTTTAACTGGCAATGTGCTTCCAATGGGATTTCTTTAGTAGCACTCTCGCTGTGAAATGGTTTAGAAATGGCATTTCAGCAAACCTTAGTCGTGAAGTTAGGATGCTGGCAAAGAAGTAAAACTACCTTTGGTGAACATAAAATGGTTTTCTTGTGAATAAGGGTATTATAAGGTCGTTTATAGTATTTTATCTTTAGAATTGATATTAATATTTAGAGCACTGAGCCCTGGGGCACCCTTTTAGAGACCCAAAGCGAGAGAAAAAAATGGAGCTGAATATTGTAGGAAAATTATTTTTTCTTTTGTTTTCTTTGAATTGCCTAAGTTAGGGTTTACGAATTTCTGTTCTCCGACGATAGTTGTATTAGTTCTTTCCATTTTTTTTGCACACGTGTTATCCTAAAATAAAATGAAATATAGACAAACTATATTTAGTGCCTATTTAGATGAATGCAGCATTGTAGCATCCTATGTGTTGTATTAAGCAGCCTATTCACATAAATGAGCTGACTAACCCAACAAACCACACCAAAAGAATTGCATTTCACATACACTATACAGATTTGTGTTGTAGTGCATTGCATTCATTGCAATGTACGTGTGCTAAGAGGGTGTGTTGGGGTAATATTAGGAAATAATGGCATTGTATGGCAGAAACACATGGTATGTACATTATCATGTGATATGGTAATGCTTGTTTAATTGTGCATGTTGCTGCAGTGTATAGATATAAATGAGCACTTTAAATAATTGTTCTAGGTACACTAGGAGCTAAGATCCCTAAATAAATTAATCTCAGATGACAAATCATCTTTTAAAGTTATAATAAGCGCATGGTATGTGAATATTTCAGATACACTTCACAAAATTGAACATATTGAGACATCTATGATCATTTGAAATAAATGAGACTCAAACTAAACCTCGATTGATATAGGCATGGTTATCTGATTACTGTATATTCTTTGTTTTTGTAGGGAAACTTTTGCATTTGTTTGGATTTCATATGGATCGATACTGATTGTCAGAAAACAGCTTAAAAAAAAGCTGAAACACACATATATGGGAGCTGTTTTACCTGCAAAAAGATTGTATTTCTATGAATCCTGCTACAAATCCTACAAAGTACTATGAAAACTGAAATAAACATGGACCTATTAAACAGCAGGGCCAGGTGGGTGACCTGACCTTTTTCTACTGTAGTTAAGCAGTTAAGCCTGATCACTTCCCTGTGATCACTGCTGTGTTTCAGTCAATATCCCAGCTGCCTGTGCAGGCTCAGGAGTATGTCTGTCTTTCCTCGAAGGTTTACTTTTGGGCAAAATTGTCAGAGATAAAAGCAGAAAATTCAATAACTGAAAGGCCACAATACAAGTTCTAAAGTAGTCACAAGTCCACATCCCATTTCCTTTTATATTTTTTCTCCTTTTATCTTGGAGTGTGGCTCTGAAATGTCTGCTTTGCATCCAAGTACTCACACTAACCACATTAAAATGCATTCTTGATGAACACTAATTAATTGGGTTTTATATGCTTGGAGCCAAGCTTTAACTTGAAGAGATGACAGTTACCTGAAGCCACTGTGACTGATCACTTCTTCCAGATGTCCAGGCGTTCACCTTCCCTTGCTTGTCTAACCGGGCTTTCCTGGGCTCCCAAGTGAACATGTCCATGTTTAGTGTTCGGAAAACGCTGGAGGCTGTGATTTGGTAATCCTGTATATGTCCTGATTTCATTCCAAGTGGTTCCGAGCAGCCTGTGAAAACAACGAGTGAGAGAATGGTTGGGAACAATTGCTTACAGGAAAACAAACAAATTTGTGTTGTATAAAAACCATGAACTCTACTGAGAAAAAGGAGAGATATTACAGCAGGAGAGCAGATTACATGAAATGAAATATTCTTGCTAGAAAAGACAGAGAGATTGTGAATATGAAAAGCATTCATTATAATTGCCTTAGGAAAAAAAAATCTAAAAGAAAATGAGCTAATTCCAAAGCAGCACTCTGCTTGCTGTCTTGCTATGATGCTTACTATCTTTTTAGAAGATAGCATTATTCTGTTTTTTGCTGTATTTCAGAATTGGAAATCATTACCTGAGCGAAGAGCAGCTGTGATCTCACTTTTCTCCCTCTTTATATAGTAATTTTCTTAAGTACAAAACTGGAACCAATCAGCATTACATTTACCTGAACATTACGCTCAACACTTTGTTTTTCAATCATGTACACATAGTTATTTACATTTCTATTATGCTTTAGTACTAGAAACTTTTTTGATTAAGCTGACACAGATGTAGCAAAACCTGGTGAAACTCTGTAAATTGGATAATAGTCATAGAAAATGACAAAAAAAAGAAAAAAGAAAAAGAACTTGGCAGTATAGTTGCTAGCAGATCTGCACTGCGGGTCTCTGCAACATCAAAGTATTGAAGATATATTGTGTTGTGTTCAAGTTTGTATTTTGTCAACTGGGTGCCTTATTCTAAAAGTGTATCTGCAGGCAAAGCTTAACTCTTGAATAAAGTGAAGAAGGGCTGAACCATCTGTCAGGTTTTTATTGGAGTCCTGACCTTTTGTCCTGAATTACACAAGAGGAGGCAATACTTGGAGGGAGTAATATTTGCAAAGTGATGGAAAGATCCTGTTTTAGCTGTCATGAGAATTGGTGCTCATCTTCTTTTGTAAAGGAGAATTTTTAGGTATTTCCTATTTCTTTCCAGTGGCAATGGTCATTGGTCCCTGGTGTTGCCATAAGTAAGTTGGAGCACTTTCAATGACACCAATGAATGTGGGGTATTATTGCTGCTTGAGATCCTTTTTGAACACCACCTCCCAGAAACCCTGGCATTGTCTTGTCACTTCCAGGAATTTTGCTTCTTATCCCTATTGTTTCCCATGTGCATGCAGTTTCTTGCTTTTTTGTTATGTGTATCACCATCATCTGATGTTTCTAAATCGGTACAAACATAATGCTAGATTTAGATGCCGTCCTCCACACAACCAAGGAATACAAATGTGGCCCTTGGGTACAATATCATTATATTATTGGAGAGCTCTATTCCTTCTAACCAAAACTGTAAAAGCCATAGCTGTAGCATTTTAGTAAACACAATTAAACTACTAATTTGTGTTCATACTTTGCTAAAGAATTTTCAGAAGCTTACTGTATTAAATAATATTTCTATAATTCGACAACTTATTTAGAAGTGGCTGTTGCTGGTAGGTGCACAGTTAGGAAGAGGGGATAGGGAAGCAAATGGCTTTCATTCCTTTAAAGGCCAGCATCCCTAAAACCTTTACATGAGTTTCTAATTTCTTATACTGGATTTCTTATACTATGAATCAGGGCATTGAAAGTTTGCATGCATTACTTTGATATAACTAAATGTGACATCTGCTGGAATATTTACTAGAAAAGAAATTTGAACTGACAAGTTCCTGCAGGTTTTTTATTTTTTAAAGAACCATGGTCTCCGGGACAAGAGAGATTGAGCAACAGATTGATTGGAAGATTACAGAGGAGTCCTCTGCCTGCTCTAAGGTCGGGCGCTACAAGAGGAACAGAAGGAGATGGTGGCGCCCACAACCAAACAGAAACAGGCAAGTGTACTTTTGATAAGGCAAGTAAGACCGGTCCCTTCTGCAAATAAAGACAAACCTGGTTTATATGTATGGATTTACTTCTATTTTAAACCTTTAAAGCCCTCATTTTGATCTCCCTATACTATGACAAAAAGGTGGTGTTTTTGTGTTTCTACACTGTGCATCACCAAGAAAGACAAGTTTATCTGTCTAGCAATTTTTTTAAACATATAACTGGTTTTGAAATGAAGATAAGACTACGTGTTACTTCTACAAGTAAAGCACCAGAAAAACATCTTTAAACATGATAAAAAAAGTAAAAACAAAAAATCCATGTTCCTAATCAGTATGAAAAACATGAAAATTACTTACATTGAATCCTACGGACTTGTTTCATTAATGTAACACTAATGGAATAATCAATACTGCACAGGGTGAGACCTTGGTGTAAACTTGATTAACTTTACATTGCTAGACCAATCACTAGAACATTATTCCTGCACAAGTGTCAATAAATAATTTATTGGATATAGATGAAATATAAATTTCTAAATTACTAACAAAACTTATTTATTCAGGTCGTGAAATAGCTAGCAGTAGTTACTCAGATTCAGGAGGGCTTATTTCGGAATTTATCGGAATAATACAAGTACAGCAGCATGGGCTTACTGCTGATGGAGTAAGCCACATTTCTCTAAACTCCCATTTCCTTGTTCCAAGTGATCCTTTACATAAGTATCTGCATGTGAGTCTTCATTGGTTGCTCACTCAATGACAAAGGAGGAATTTTTAAAGATTTTTCTAAAAGTGCCTAACTTCTCTTACCACTAAGAAAGTAGTGAAGTTTGATGTTTCTCTGTGTCAGGGCTTGCAGGTTTTGCCTGGCTGTATGACTAAGGCTAAGATGCACATTGGTCTGTTGGAAGACATTGTCCTGTACTGATGTTCACCATTAGCAGTAATATGATGCTATGCTGCCAAAAAAAAAAAAAAAAAAACGGTTCCAACATGAAAATATCAGAAAAATGGTCCTTCCTGAAAACTTACATATATATGTGTTAGACCATGAGATTTTTGGTTGAGAGGGCACACCATACCCCCCTGAGAAACCCACCCACATGTTTATAGCAAAATTAAGCACCAAGACCTGAAAATCTGTGGATTTTGAGCTGGAACATCTGTGGCCTTAATGACTAAATCAGACGATTTATAGTTTCAGATTAGATTAGGGGACTGGCTCTTTTGCAAGAAATATACCTCATGGGGAGTCATGTTTTGTTCCCGTGTAAACCATGGGTTGGTTACACCTATCTTACCACTTACTCTCAACATTTTTTATTTGCGCTTTCCCTTTAGATACTTTATTTTTGCTCATCTAGACCTTAACATTGATAGAATGGACAGCTACATTTTCTTCTACAGTATAATATGATTTACTTGAAACCTGTAACTATTACTATTTGGATTCCCTCTCCCTTTTCTACCTTAGTTATGCAAAGAAGGTGGATTTTATGATTTGGCACCCTTATGCATGTTCCTTCTTAGCTGCAAATTTCAGTAACGTACTTCACCCTGCATCCTGCCATTCCCATTTGTAATATGATTTGGCCTTTTCGACAAAGCAATAAAAAGACTGTCTGGTCCCAACTTTTTTATTTTTAGGTTTAGTTTCATTTTAAGTGGATGTCAGCCCAATCTCCAACTATTCCTTCCTTGATCGCCTTAATCAATGCTTTATTGTCATTCAAAAAGTTAGTTTTTTTTTTTTGCACATAGTGGTTCTCTGGCAAATTTGAAAAGACCTTGGATATCTGGGTAAAGCATGACTCCTCTCTTTCTCTGTTTGGTGCATCTGTTTTGCCCTTTAGAAGCCAAATAATCTATTTGCCCAGCTTTATTTCACCTGGTGTCAGAGGCACCTCTGCTCCATTCTATAGAGCCCCACCTTACATGGAATCTATGGCAAAGTTCTTGTTTACTTTATCATATTTCTATTGGATTCCTGCTTTCTTATGTTTTTTTATTGTTATTTTTTTGTGATTTATTGCTGTTTATTGTGTTTGTATCATATGGTTCATTTATGGGTAATTTGTACATGTGAAATTCTTGTCATGTTGCTCAATAAACCTTGTTAAAAAAAAAAACTAAATGAGGAGTCAAAACATTTTGTTGTCTGTGCCATCCTATCCAGAAGACACCTGCACACCGTTTTTCACGGTCACAGAGGGAGAGCAAAAATAACTGACCATTGAAGAAAAACATGTATAACCATAAAAATCCATGATGATGTTTCCATAAACAAAATTTCAAGATATAATGGTCAGAAATGTAGGTAGCTAAAGACATCTGAAAATCCTTCTTTTCCCTGTATAACCTGAATTTGATTTTGAACCCTGCTACCTCCACAGTCTTCATGTCACATAGTTACATAGTGACATGAAGACAGAAAAAGTTCATCAAGTTCAACCCCTAGGAAGGTTGATTATTTAATTTAAACTGGTGGCCTCACTGACCAACATAGTGGCTTGGAAGGTGGTGGCGGGAAATTAGCTGCCTATATCTAAATTTACTCTTTGTTGTGAAATTATGACTTCCACTGAAAATACCTTCTACATGTTTTTTATTTGTACTTTTAGTACATTTTTTAGAAATAAATAAAGTTGTTAAAAATTAATCAATAATAAAATTACAGAGCCCAATAGAAAAAAGTAAAGAAAAAAGAAAACAATGTCTATAATCCCTGTTTGACATCTCAGTACAGAAGTCAAACATATTCTTTCGTAGTGTTACTGGCACTATATATAAATTGTGCTTGACGTCACAAACCGTGTAATAATTTTCATTATTTTAATTAGACAGTTACCACTTAAATACACCAAAAAAACGTAAGAAATCTAAAATGATGTTCTATGTAAACTGCAATATAGCAGTAGTAAATGATGTATAGCACTGTGTGATACAAGACAGCACTACAGGACGCACAACATACAGTCCTCCCTGCCTGGATGCTGTAGCTAATCCTGCCACTTCTACGAAAAGCCGATATAAATATTGAATGTGTCTATAGGCATGCTAAAATTACTTTATGCCATGTTATGCAGTGCTATCCATTAAAATGCCTTTAAGTTTCTACTGTATAGGGATGTAGCCATCAATTTCCATCATTCGTGATATAATATGGTTTCAAATTAATGTTTTCAAAAACCAGCCTTCTATGCCTAATGACACAATCAGCTGTGAGATGTCATTTGTTTTTTTAAAATATACTGTCAGATTATACTCAGAGCAAAATCACTCAGACTCTCCATAGATCAATACTATAAATAACTTACAAAAACATGTCGTGTGAGGCAGCAGCTAGTACTGCCAGTTGGCTATGCCTCAGCTTAACAAAGCCAATAGCAAAATTACATATGCAAAGCTCTAACAATGACTGTGTAAATAAAGTTTTAGTGCAGGGACTGTATTTGTAATGTCATACTCTCCTGTCCAAATATTCACAGCAGACTACATAAGTGATACTTTAATTGAAGTGACATTTCAGTAACCTGGACAAGTCAGTTTAATAAAATGAAATGGAATGTGTAATACATCATAGCATGCTTTTTAAATAGATGTAACTCAAAAATCTCATATACACTTCAAGTACTATTAACATAGTATTGCCTTTTTAAAAGTTATTTTCAATATATTTGAATGCATGGTGATTCTGCTGTACCACGAAGGCCATTGTTAAGGCTCTTCCGTTGAAGGGTGAAAGTAATTTGGTTTGCCATTGTGTGTTGTCACCCTTACATTTGAGCTTCCAATGATGACTACACCTTGGCATTTCAACACACATTACACAACTATGGTCCACTGTATTTATCATTAGGAAACCCATTCTGACAAATACCATGTGGCCATCAATGGAGGATATGCACATAGACAGGATGTGGCTATCATAGGTCAACAGCACGGAGATGCAACAAAGGACATCTGTGTGGCAATTTGCAAATTGATCAGGTGCCAGTGGCAGAGTATGCTCGGTAGTTAAAAATGAAAGAAAGTCAGCTTATGCCTCGGAGATTTTTTTTTATGGCATTGAAAAACAAAAAACTGTGAGGTGGCCAGCGTTTGTTAACATGCTCAGGTACATCTGTTAACCAATGTGTTTATCAACGTTAAGCCTGCCGCTTAAATAAACAGTGGGCAGCATTTCTACTGGCTGTGGTTGTTAGGTGTAGAACCCTCCGGACAACCATGAGCCAATGGGAAAGCTGCCCACTATTTACCTTTACAACAAGCTCACAGTAGCTGTGTACATTGGCTACCAGATTATTATTATTATTATTAAACAGGATTTATATAGCGCCAACATATTACGCAGCGCTGTACATTAAATAGGGATTGCAAATGACAGACTAATACAGACAGTGATACAGGAGGAGAGGACCCTGCCCCGAAGAGCTTACCAGATATGCTACTATTTGCTAAATTGCAGAAATGAGCATGGTAAGATAATAGTCTTCAACCTTATATCAGCGAAAACAATAGTAACAGGTCACAGAAATGCATCCTGGTCACTTGTCTATTCTGTAAAAATCATTCAAAGGAGATGATCCTTGCACTGTGCATGATGAATGATATAACTTCTGATTGACATGGGCAGGTAATACAGGTGTGATTCTGAAGTAACCTTTGAAAGCTTTATTGATTAATCAGTAAGCTGTCTACAGAGAAATACACTTTGAACTTATCAAAGAACAAGTTTGAAAATGTAAAAGTGGGCTTATATATCTTACTACTACAAAATATTTCTATGCTCTACTACACTGGGATACAAAAGCAGGCATTCTCTATCAGTCTTTGTAAATTTTACATTTTCTTTTTCAAAATAATCCATTTACAAAAAGCAGTTTCAATAACATACTAAGAGTTTAGCAGAGGCAGAAACAGTGCATACATTTGATATTCTATAATATTAACAAGTAAAAAGGACCTACAAGCTTTTAAAATTCTTTATTTAGGTACAACAGACGTTCTATCTTGTACACAAAATAATATGTACCAGTGTATCATAGTGAGTATAATGAAAAAGACTTTAAACATATTGAGGTATATAAATGGAGTAACAAGTTTGCAGTCTACTTTTTGTAAAAGGTCACAAATAAAGAACAATTTGTTACAACAAGGATAATGAAATGTCTGACTCTTATTCAAATGTGTGAGAAGATTGCACAAGTAGGTTGGTTTGGGGATAATTGTTGGGATTGAATGTCTGGAGATTTAAAGTTGGTGATAGGCAGGAGACTGGGTGGACAAGGTAAAGGAAAATAATAAGCACATAGAAGGACAAGAGGAATAAAGGCCAGCAACATGCAGAAGGGAGGTGATAATTGAGTTAGAGGCGAAAAGGACACCCAGACAGGTGCACCTGACAAAGATTTACCCAAGTAGACAGGAAAAAGACCCAAGTAGTATGAAAGAAGTCATGAAGATATTATGTGATATACTGAAGTTTAGACCTTCTGACCATTGCCCAGAATGTCATGGTATAGCTCAATGTTTCTTGACCTTTTTAACCTCCCTAACGGTTCATTTCTTTCCGATTTTTTATGTCTAAAAGCGGTACACTGTTTTTCATGAAAATTAATTTTACAGTTTAATATAATAGTATGAGTATAATAAAGTTTGAAACACAAAATCATAATTTAAAAAAAATTATTATACTTATACTATTTTAATATACTGTAAAATAAATGTTCATGAAATACAATGTATTGCTTTTAAACATATAAATCCAATGTATTGCATTCAATACAGTTATTTTGTATTGAATGCAATACAAATGGATTTTGAATTTTCCGCCCCGCCCCACCCGCAACGTATACAAGCACCAACGTCACTGGGAACTCCCCCGGTAACTCATCGTGTGTAGAAGACGCCAGAGGAAGAAGAAAGAAAACAGGGATCGCGGTGATGGACAACGCGGGACGCCGGCAGATCAGGCTGTATTTACTATTACTTCCCATAGGTTACCTAACCCGAGCGTGACTCAGAGTTACCGCTTTCAGCAACTTTTTTCTACCCCAAGTCACACTCTGGGTTACCGGTAGGGAGGTTAACATAAAGGAACCTCTTGAAATAACTTTCAGGTCTTCAGGGAATCCCTGCTATAATTACTATATCAACAGCTCACAGTAATTAATGCTTGGGAACCAGGTGAGGAAAAATACAACACCCTTCTTTTTTAAAGAAAGGTCTTAAGGTCTTCAATTGTCAGTATTTCATTGATTTTGTAATAGTGCAGGGAGGTACAGGGGAAATAGGTTGCTCAAAGAAATAGAATGCACATCTGCACACCTTGGCTGTCTTCAGTAATTGGATTGTGCGTAATGATTTATAGAAATTGCTTTTTAGCTGTAGGAGGTAACCAGAAGAACCATCTACTAGTTCCACATAGGTCATAGTTTATATATAGCAAATCTATTACACAGTAGGTTAGTCATATCTCTGACTGTCAGAGGAGCTCACAATCTAATGGTTATACCATAGGAATAGCATAACATTCCTAACAATGTCTAATGTCAGTTTTGGGGGCAAGCAAATTAGGCTACCAGAATGTTTTTGAAACATAGGAGGAACCCATCCAAACTCCAGAACATACAATTTCTGTGCAAGTAGTGTCCTGACCCTAGTGCTGCAAGGGGAAATTGCTAGTTACATACCCATTGTGCTAGGAGGGTAAGATGTTTCTTTTTATGGCTAGGGGGAAGTCAGGGTCCCGGTTTATTAGGGGTGTAATGGGTCATGGATAGGGGAAAATTCTAGCAGCAGGGAAGAAGTGTTTATCTGGTAGGAAGGTGATATAGTAGGCCTGTGAAAGGTATATTGGTATATTGTTACTGGATTGGATACTGTTAATTGCATCCAGATATTAGAATGATGGTCTTAGAACCAATCTACTACACCTGTAGTACTGTGAGTTACTTTGTAAAAGCAAGAGGTTGCAAATACTTATTCTATCATACGCTTTTGAGACTGTACACAGGGTAAGGTACAGAGAGCTGCAACCTTTTAAAAAAAAGAATAAAAATCTACAACTACGACAATCTTTCAGATAGTAAGTAAGGATATAAATAAATTATAAATGTATCAATGAATGATATAATCCTCACTCCTTTTAGCAATGCAGTCTATTAATTATGGTGTAGAATGGACAAAATATCATGCAGTTTAATGAATGTTGACAAGTGAATTACCATATGGTAAGCTTGAGGAAATGCCAAAATCCCCAGGTTATTTGCAACTATGCCTCTTGGTTCCACATCACAGCAAAGTCAATAAACATCCACAAAGTATCATTCAAAGTTACTGATTGAGGGCTGAGTCTGTAAAGAGCAATGTATTCATACTTATAATAGACTTTCAAAGTTCAATAATATTGGATTGTGAAGATGAATGTAACTGTCTCACCCAATATAGGGCCTGATTTATTAAAGTTCTCCAAGGCTGGATAGGATACACTTTCATCACATAAGCTGGTTGATCCAGAAAACCTGGAATGGATTTCTTCAAACTCATTTGCTTTATGCAAGCAAAGGTTTTGAATCCTGGATCAGATCAATTTGCTGATTCACCCAACTTCACTGATGAAAGTGTAACCTCTCTAGCCTTGGAGAGCTTTAATAAATTAGGCCCATAGAGTCAACTTGTTTCTCGAAGGACAGAATGGATCCTAAGGTTGCAGCCTTTGTTCCAGTAGTTGACTCAAATAAGAGGCTTCCCATGGTAGACAAAGTATGTGCCCTATCATGTTTACCTTGGGTGGCTTCCACCAATCGCATGGTTTGGGGAAGCTACCCAAGGTGGTTAAAAGATGGAATAAGTCTACTTCCTAGGGTTGCTTGGAAACTGAGAAACTTTTGCCAGGGCTGTACCGATAACACAATTTTTGACTGTTTCATAGGGTAGTAAGTGTAGAGGGTCAGTAGGTGTAGGTCATCTAACACTTAAGGATAAAAGGTTAAAGTGCATTCCCTCAATGGGTTGGTAGTTGGTAACTACCTCCTTCCCTTTTTGCACCACCGCCCAGTAGTAAGTCTGCCAAGCCGTCCACCAATCCTACTTACCCCTCAACCTGGCCCTGAGACAGAGGGAGGACAGATCTGCTGCAGTGAGCATAATTCCAGAACAATTTGGTAGCGTAGCTGAGGAGTAGGGAGATAAAAGTTTTGTCCTCCCTGTCTAAGCCTGGAGGAATTCAGCATATTCCTCCCATGCCATAAAAACCTGCCCTTTTGCATGGTCAGAAAACAAGTACATAGAAAATATTTAAGTAACTTGAAAAAAACAAAAACAATACAGTTTCTTTTCCAAGCAAAATTATATTTAAATTGCAAAATCTCTTCCAGGGAAATTAAACAAACTGATTGTTTTGGCTACATAGTCAAAATGCCATCAAATGCAGAGAATCACAACAAAATGAAAAACAAAAAATCTCTGTTTAGGCTCAATATGGTAGCACAACATGATACACAATTTTAGCAATTTGCAAACATAATTGCCTTAAGCAAAATTCTGTATTATGAAAAGCCGTATGGTTAATTCAGGTTTTTCACAGTACTGGGATTCTAGGTGTCAAAATTGTAAATCTATTACTGTAAATATTTTTTTTCTGTAGAACTAAAGGAAATCTAGGCTTATATGTCAGCATCAAACTTTTTAAGTTGTCTTTCTGGAATAAAGAAATCATAAACAAATGCTATGAAAACACCATAAATATTTGGACAGAGGCAACTTTTTTCTTATTTTGGTTCTGTACATTACCACAATTAATTTTAAATGAAACAACTCAGATACAGTTGAACTGCAAACTTTCAGCTTTAATTCAGTGGGTTGAACAAAAAGATTGCATAAAAATGTGAGGAACTAAAGTCTTTTTTTTAACACAATCACTTCATTTCAGGGGCTTTCAGGAGCAACAACAATCTCACACCTGTAGCAAACCTCAAGAGTTCTATCACAGGCTAAGCCTCTCCTATTCAAATGAATAAGAGCAGTTGGGACCATTTTTGAACGCAGCTGCAGCAGATCATGGAGCAGTTCTAGAATATGACAAGTCACTGTTGGCCACAATGTGCAAACATGTCACCTGCACTGTGGTTTGCTGCTCCCAGATGCACAGCAGCCATTTTCTATTGCGTGACTGGTGTACCTTGTAAAATTATGCTTGCAATAACTGTTGCCCCAGATGATTGTTCCAGATCCTTTAGGGAAAAGATTTCTGGGCACGGCTGATTGTTTGGCTTTATGGTAAAATTTGATTACAGCACCGCTTCAAAATTTCAGAACCTTACAAAATGATGTAAATCTTGACAAAACATTAGACTGCCGTATAGTACTGTATAATTTACAATGTTATTTACAGAGCACACCAACAGAACAAATAAACAGCCTTGGGGCACACAATGGTAAATGATTAAGACTTTCTAATCACGTTTTTCAGCAGTTCGTGTTGTATTTCTTATCCCATGTTTTATAAATGCCAAGTATTGGAGTTTAAATCTCAAATGTCAGAGTGTCAATATACTGCATAGATCGGGGAGTCACCTGGGGTTAGGGGTCACGTACTACACAGCTTGTGATTCACTTTAGGAAAAGACTGCAGCCATGACTCTAAATTGTTTTTGCTTGACTTCTGAATATTTGTGCAGCAATTTAAGACAAAGGTGTTTGGTCTGTTGGAGAATTGCATACATTTTTTCCCTATAATCTTACTGGATGTAAAAACACTAAAGCATCATTTTTTATTTCTTGAAGCATATTTAAACTAAATGTTGCAAAAAGGACAAAATTGGAGAAAATTCAAAAACCATGAAGGGGAGCGTACCGACTAACAATGTTACTGAGGCTTCCCTCTGACCACCAATGAAATGACAGCATTACTGGGAAGTGGAGGGGGGAGAATTATTGGGCACACTGGGAGCCAATACTTCACCCCTCACCACGTACAAAGGAAAGCTGTGCCCATGGATTCCTAACCATTTTGCTGTATGCAAAATTCACACCACTTAACAAAGCCCCTCACTTATCAGCTTATGCCCACACTGTTTCACCCTCATAGCCCTTTACAGTAAATAAATGCACCGATTTATTCAATTGGATTAAAAGCCCAATCAGCTGCTTTATGATTAGTACTAATCTTTTAAATACCTTAACATCACATCACATTAACTTTTAACACAACAATAACATGTCTGAAAGTCACCAACTCTGCAGGTCCTCAGGGTGGTACCCACCAACAATCAAAACCACCATGGAGGGCTTCTAGTTGTGGTTGTTTCCAGCTGCACTTACATGCAATGGGAATGGGAATAGTATCATTCTCCAACAGCCCCACCCACACACACCAGTCTTATTTCCACAGCCTCTTCTCCCTCTAGGAGGACGCCATACCTAAGATGGGTTTCCACACTCCATAACCGCCATACCACAATTACTACCTCTAAAGACCTCAAGCCACCACAGCCTATGAACCTCCCCCCCATTGGGAGGGTGGGTGGCAATTTTACCCCCTCAACACCATACTAGATCTGATCCCCACTTCCTGTTCATGCTCCCTTTTCACTCCTTGCTCAGTCCATCCCTCCCCTTCGTACCATCAATTCTCAAACTGACTCAACACCTCACTTTCTCAGTTCCTAAAGCAGAACTAAACTAAAAATAAAAAAAATCTTACTTACCTTTAATCCTGCAAATCCATCAGGAGGTTTCTTCCACTGGGTCCTGTGTCCTCCAGGTGATCCACCACATTACCATGTGTTGCATTATGGTGGAACATTGATTTTGAATGAGCATATATAACATGGCAAAGGATGAAACACAAGACATGGTGGTCTGGAGATTGAGTCCTACTGGATGATGGCATCAACTGTTACTTTTTTTCTTTGCATTTTAGATGCTATTTAAAATGAATGATACTTCACAAAGTGTATTACTGGTAGACATGGTCAATGAGATGCAAAAATATTCACTTTCGTATGCAAATAACATGTAGATTGCACTGACTTGGGGGAACTATGCAGCTACAGAGTTCGATTGGCTCAATTTCTAGTTAGTGCTGTTTGCATACAACAATCACATTTTTTGCATCTCATTGACAATTTCTAATAATTCTAACAGGCAGTAAAATGCTAAGCATAGCTCTGAAGGGTCTCTTAAGCTGCTGGAATATACCCACACCTAAATTTTAGTTGTGAGTGTGTTGACCTTTTAAGCAACTGTTTAACATATTCTGGAATTATTCAACTTCTGTCAAATAACCCTTAACTAAAGTCCACAATAAGTCAACATTAACTGGCTCTCAGAAAAAAAAGTTTTCAAAACGTATTGGTATTTATGTGTTTTTTTCCCACTTTCCTGCTATATTATTGGTGTAAGTAAAAATACCTTTTTACAAAGACATAACGGGTTCAGAAGTGCACATTAGCTGGAAGTTTCTTGACGTCTCCCATTCCTCCCAGCTAATTAGGAAGCAATTCAGCCTTCAGCCAAAGGTTAGGGGATAATCTTAATGTTTTCTTTTGGCTGGCTCAGCCTTGTCATTTAATCACGTGACTCCAGCGGAAATCTTTCATTTAATAAGCAGAATGAAACATCTGAACATGGCATGCAGATGTTCCTCATTATTCGGCTTTATCTAAACACAGCTTGCAGTTATCTGTGAAGATGTGTTGATCCTCTCAGCAGATTTTGTATCCAAAATTATTGACCTTGATGTTCTGCAATTATATCTCAGAAGAATAAAAACTCTAAATACATAATCTACTTTAAATCCTAAAATTGCTGCAAATAAAAACACAATGTTCACCAGCAGCAATACACACTCTTTAATTAAAAAAAAAAGATGGCATGTTGTATATTGAGTTTAACTGACATCTAAAAGAAGTGAAATATTGAAAACCAAGAGCTTTTCCCCTTTTTGCGAAGACTGTCAGGCTGCCTGAGACTTCTGTAATTGTTAAATACATATCTGAGAAACTAGCCAAATGGAAATGTTGGAAAACACAAACAGCAATTAAATCGACACATGACAAGCCCTTAGCTATGATATCCAGCTACCTTTTTCTGGGCACACAACCTAAAAAGGGTGAAACAAAAATAAAATTTCCTGGATGGACAAAAAAATAAAAAGACCAACCAATATATTGGAAAGCAATTTAATAATAAATACAGTGAAATATCTGTCAATATGCATGTATTCCAGCGATGGCTTCCTTGACTTCTCAGGGTGAGTGTCTTGGGTATCACTAGCTCTAGGTATGTACCCCACCTCTCAGACCATGGACCTGTCTGCCCAATATTTTATTCTGTTTATCAGTGATGTTCATAGTGTCTATGCCAACTGAACTGCAGCCATCCCCTTTCCCTTATCTGTCAGATACTGGCGGCTTCTCCAGTTAAAAGCAATGTACTATGGGGCAGGGGAATCTGTTCTGTAGGGGACTGGGGGATACATTTTTGACTGTATACTGGCCTACAAGTAGCGTTATTTTGAAGCCTTGAACCATGTGCATTTTGCTTTGTTGTTGCCTGCACATTAGGCTTTCCAGACCCTTGCAGCTGTCTGTTTTGTTAAAGTAATTGATGTATCTCCGTTGATTTGTGGTATATATGTGATGTGTATAAAGAAAATAGGCTAAGGTTTGCAAACAAACTCTTAGGGAAATATGCTCTATTTGCCTCCTTGTGCCACCTTGTTCATCTGGGCTGCCCCAGGTGTTTCACAATTCAAGAAACCTCTCTAGATACTCTATAAAAGGTGAAAAAACATGAGGGCAGACTAGATATATCCCAGAAACTCTTTACAGTCCTAAGATTGCATACTATTAAGACAATAACCCAGATTTTATGAAACCAGTCTTCCTTGGGATGCATTGCAAGTACTAATTCTTCCATGGCTTGAGCTCATTCATTTCTACATACCTAAAGTTTATAGGAGGTGCTTTTCTTTATTCATTAAACAGATCCATGACACATTTATCATATGGATAAACAAGATCATCAGATCATTGAATGGTAGACTTGCTTGTTCACTACAGCAATCGTTAGATGAAAAATGTAAATCCTAAAAATTAGGAAACTAACGGCTCTAAAAAAAATAAAGCAGGGGCTTTGGCTTTGATTTAATCCATTCCTGGGAATATATGGTTTCCTGTTTTATAAATAGAGTCCCAGGAATATCATTTTTCATGGCAAGTGCTTATTTAATATCAATCACTTGATCAAGAATTCACAATTGCTGAATATATTTTTTTTAAATGTGGTGCTTAAAAATGTATATTTGGATAAGGTGCTATTATTATGGTGATGCCTCCAGTTCTTTGAGTGATACAAATGATGAACATCTTTCCCACATATGCCATTCCAGAAAGTCCCATAATAATTAGATCTTGTGAATACAGAAGCTATAGAAAGTGTTTAACTCCCTTCAAACCCATTTTGAATGTGTTTATCAGTGTGTATGGAGCATTACTGTCCAGGAATATGAGAACTTTGAGGAGATACATTGTTTGTTCCATATTCTGAATCTTTTCCTATACATGGTTCATATTCCCTTGCTATCATAGCACCTATATAAGATTTGATGACCCATTTGAGATTACTTTCCAGATGCTTAAGATCCCCACAAAATTTAAACAGCTGGCAATAGTCTCTGTAAATGAAAGACACTCCTTGGCTTCTTCCAAAATGAAACCTATTTAGATGTAGGAAATAAGGTCAAAGATGAATAAAAGTGATTTCCACATTCCAGCCTTGTGATGATGTTCAGTTCTGCGCAGCTCATAACCTACATTATTTTTAAATTCTGGTTACAGAATGGCTTACTGAATTCTGTGATAATAAATCGTTGTAAGGCTGTATTTTATAGTGTGTAATAACTATAATAACTGTCCATCTTCCCTGTTAGTGAGTCTCAGGTTACAATCACAGGTCCTCTGTGCCAATTTGCCCATTGCTGACATCTGCAGCTGTTATTTTTGTAAATTTTACCTTTGACGCATTAAATAATTTTGCACTGCTCTGGGCTGACACAGCTGCAATTCAGTCTTCAACCTTTTGCCTGCTTTGAAAACCTGTTTGCTGCCTTATGGTAAATTGTTTTAGATCAAAATGCAAATTGGCACGCTTCCTATACAGCTGATTATTTATATATATATATGACAATCAATACTATATGGCTCACCCCTTTATCTGAGTTGATTCTTTTGATTTAGATAACTCTTGGATTTTTATTTGAAGCATCTGTTATTTTATCTATTCCTAATATGTATCCATTCAGATTTAATTATGCATTTACATAAATATTTTCTACTATTAACATTTCAAAGGAAACAGGTACCGAGAGAAATATGCAGTCATCTTTGTCTTTCTGAAAATGCTGATTGCTTGGTTGGGTTATCATGCACAGTAGTAAAAGTTACTGGGATAATATATATTTTAAAAAGTCTACATGTTCCGATTCATTTAGTTAGATAGAAATGACCACACACAAACAATGTAAATACCAGAAATATCCTAAAATATCAGAAATGTATTGGTGCACAAAATATATGCAGAACCAAAATGCCAAATGATACTGTGTCCGTTTCCACATCATTGTCACCTAATAAAGGATATTCTTGTTATTAATGTATTCTTCATTGTTTGATGATATACCATTGTGATATGACTTACTATTGTGGAGCACTTAGGAAGACTGTACAGTCACAATATCACCCTATCATTTTTTTTTCTATAGCAATAACCATTCTACTGAAAAAAATGTGCTTATTTACAGCCAGCAAATGATGCAAGCTGGAAAACGTTTGCAAGTAATAATGTACTTGGAAGCCGACCCCAACAAAATGTTTTATTTGACAGTTTTTGAGAAAGCGGGAAGAGTTAAAAATAGAGATGAAATGCAGAAAATTCAACTTTTATACAACTCACATACAAAATGATTTTATTCAAAATCCACTAACCTAAAATTGAGTCGGGTATTTAATATTATAATTATCTTTTATGGGAAAAAGTTTCCTGGCATTACAGGAGACAGGGACTAAGGAAGGGTTAGAACATTTGTAGGTACTGTGTATCCAGTTGTGTATTTCCCTTCATTTTCTGTACTAAACCCTATGTGATCATATCAACTAATGTCCTAGTTGGGAATCTTCCCAACGGTGACATGGGAGGCAATTAAAACTTCATACTTGTTCTGACATTTCCTAACCATATTTAAAGAAGATGATGTCTGGAGTTTGCTTTAAACATGCATATTGCTTCTACAGGTTCTAAAAGCTAAAGTCACATGGTCACACGTCCTTAAATCATTGAGTACTTGCATATAAAATTGTTAACACTTTTTTGCACAGTGCAGTTCCACCTCTTCTGCAACTGGCACCTTCAATTTGACCAATAGGTAGGCATAGGATGCTATAGGATTACTCATCTGTGTTTATAGGAGTTGGTAATGAAACATACCAGCATATTAGACTGTGTGAATTAGATTAGATTAGTGAATTTAAACACAAGACAAACACAGATCTATATTTAGGCAAAGAAAATCAAAAAGGAGAAAGATTAAATGGACCACTTGGCTTTCGGTCTTTTTCTTTCATTACACTTCTATATTTCCAACAGTTGGTAAAGGATGTGCTTTTAGAATGCACTGAGTTCTAGACCCCCCAGGACTAAATACCACTACTTGGTACCTGCCTTTTACATCTGTATCTTGTTTATTACTTTTTTGAAACAACAGGTTTTCCTACAAAAAGCACCATGCTCATGAGCAGGCTGTTCAAAGAACTAATAGTTATGTACTCTATCATAATAGAATATGACATTTGATGCTCAAAGGAAAATTGGAATATACAAGTATCTATACAGCTATAACAATGAGCCTTGTCTAGTTGCATATTATTTTAATGTTTTGCTTTGTGTTAGATCTCAAATACAGTACATGTGTACCAACAAATATTAGGGAGTATATGAATATTGCGTTAAGCTAACCGCTCAGATGAGTTATATGTTAAAAAGCAATATATATTGATGCTTTTTAAATAAAAGATAATAAGAACAATGTATTAACTGCTAACACCTAAAGGAATTTTCCTTTTTTTTTCTGAAACTCCCTACATGGACTCTTAGACAATTTACTAGAGCTATTATAACCTTTGGCAGAAGTCACATGGAAAATAATTTGTGAAAATGCTATGAGTCAGAAGATATAATTTGACTCATCCAGGTAAGGCTATCTAGCCAAGAGCAAGGAATAACGGTGCCATGAAACAAAATGAAAGATTTTTGTGCTTGCCAAAAACTAGTCATTCCAATTTAAGGAGACCTGCAGCATCTGATATATCATTTAGGAAACTAATAGGGATTTCAAAGACATCAGAAGAAATGTATGACTTAGTTATATGTTCCATAAATAAAGATATGAGGATAAAAATAATGTTCTATTTCTACAGTTTATGGCTCTCTGTTAGATTATTACCTGCTAGAGAAGAGTGCAGTTTAGTCACAGGTGATGGGACTTAAATTGCATTTTAAAACAAGGGATGCACAATCTGCTTGGGTTCAGTTGAAGTCAAGTTAGTTGAAAATGTCCCGATGATTGACAGACCCGAATTTAGATTGAATATCATTAAACTCCATAGATACTGAATATTGCTAATAAATGGAAAATCTAAAATCTATTTTCAAGCTAACAGGCAAAAAAAAAAGGTCTTGGTGAATCAGGCACTGCCACAGCGAACATAGACAAATGGAATAAAAAAATGAAAAATTCTATACAGCAAAGTAAGGGGCTTTTCATGCAGCTTAGATGGCACCAGCTTCTTTTGGTAGCCTTAAAGCTGAAACTAGTGTTTAATTGTTTAAAATTTAAACTAGATCCTTATCCAGGTGTAGATCCTCAGTGGATAGGGCATGGCCAGAACCCATTCCTCAAACCTCATTCCTATTTGGCATCATTATACTGCATTGAATAATAGCATTCAGTATTTATTAACTGAATTAAATCACTTTAGGTTGAGTAAATCATTTACTTTGTACAACACCTATGGCATTTCCAAAGAAGTCTGAAGAAGCCCGAAGACGTACGAGGAAGCCCGTGCCACTTTTGGTTGTGTATGCATGTAGTGTCAGGAGCTGCCGCTAAGCCAGTGGCTAAAATTAAGTGTCATTCTGTTTTTTTTTTTTTTAGGAACTGTCACTTCCTAATGATTTCTAAGCTGACCAGGATGGTGCAATATACCAACAGGAGATAAAGAATAAAAATATACCTATCATATGGTACTCCCATCTTGCCAGAGTCCCGTTTGGTGGAGATGTGTGCGGGGCGCAGAGTGTAAGACACCAGCATGCTGCATTACCAACATATCCCGCAAGAGGCCGTGCCCGAGTTGTGACCCCGGACACACAGGAGCTGGTATCTGCTGACTAAGTAGGACCAAAGCGTAGTCAGGCAAGCTGAAACTCAGGGTAGGTGGCAATCAGGAGTAGTCAGATAGAGTCGGGGTTGGTGTACAAAGAGTCAAAAGCAGGATCATGGAATGCAGACAGGAACCTGGAAGCAGAGCCACCTAGATCTCCTCCTGTTGCCAGTCATTTGCTTTCAGATTGGCAAACATGAGGCAAATGGGGATCATATGACCAGCAGATAACAGAACCCACCACAGGAGGGAATGCTGGAGCAGAGCTAGTTTAGGTGGTGTTCACACTTCTGTGGAATACTCTGGTCCTATGGGGTAAAGGGGCATCTCTCAGGGAGTCACATGTCTCAGACCAGTAAGTGACCAATGGATAGGATTTCTGTATAGAGCTGCTGCTGCTACTGGCTGCAAGAGTGTCCAAGGTGGGTTACACAGACAGTTACAGTTCCCAGAAGATTATTCCCATTGCCAGCATATTCAAAAGAGCTGCTTGTACACTGCACTAATTTACTTTGCAGGTAACTGCCATCTCAAGATGCATACATAACTTTTTTTTCCAAAATGATATGGGGTCAGATTATAAAAACAGGGTTACAGGTACAAACTTTGTAGGTTGGTCTACAAACAGTTGTCTTTAAAACAAGATGCATAAAATATTGTGGGTGAATTGTGGACATCATATGTGCTTTTCCAAACCTGCACAGGTCTATGTTTTCAAATGTTTTAATCATATGGAAAATTATTTTTCTATATGGATTAAAACTATAGTAAGGTAAGGAAATCAAAATTTTCTATATTTACATAATGTAATTGTCAGAAGTAGCTTACATAAAACTTGAGAATGGTTGCATTTTAGATACTCAAATTGCTTACTGCCTAAGAATATTTGTCCTGGTGCCACACAGATGCTGGATCTAAGCAGGCAGGCTGATTAAGACAGACTCCCACCTCTCTGAGTACAACCTGCCTGGTAAAATATTTTCACACCTCCCCCATTCTAGAAAAGGTTATTGTGTGGTCCTGCCAGATACAACAAAAACATCCCAGCTTGCCATTCTTCTTAATAATAAGCCTCAGCCCCACTCATTAACTTAGATGAGCCCTAGATGAACCATGCACAAAGCAGTTTTCCAACAAGATGGTTTTATCAGCTTTCATCTATCTATCTAACTTCAAAAAAGCCAGGTCTGTAAGAGCCCCACAGAACACCATAACTTACTTTTATGTCCTTTTATACCAATAAATCTAAGACCGGAAATAAATTAAATGCAAAAACCCAACAAATAAAAAGCATTGCAGTTATTTGTGCATTCGTATAAAATACCAGAGTGGGCTTGGAGGTGAAATGTCATGACCTTGAAAATGAAAACAAAGCAGAAATCCAATTAACTTAGCAAGTCCATCAGTGATGACATGAGTGACTTTAGAATTGGGTGTCAGGAATGAAAGACAACAAAGAGCTAATTTTCCCAAGTACCTTTATTAAGCCTTTCTGTTCACTTCACAAAATCCTGGTCTACCTGAAACAGGAAGATTAATGCGGCACATTTTCAATTCTGATTCTTTTTTTTTTTTTGCCATTGGAAGGGCAAAAATCATTTAACGCAAATTGTTTTGCTGTATCACACTTGAACTCAGTGACCGCCACTTATACAGTATGAGAAGCCATCTAAAATGTTACCTGAAAATGGATTTGCTGCCTAGTATGGAAAAAAAAATACAAATGTGGAAAATGAAATTGCTTTACTGTTTTAGAAGCAATATGTCTATGATGCTCTGTGACAAAAAGGTCAAACTATTGGTATTGTTTGTGAAACTTTGCTGAAGGAGTCAATGAGTTAGGTCATGTATCCATTTGTTTTGGTCATGGTGTATTGAATAATAATAGTTTAGAATTTTGTGCATATAGGGAAGCTGTTTACTGCTCGTAAAAGGAACCTTAAAGGGGATGGAGGGAGGAAATGTTAACAATATAAAGATTATTTGCTTTGTCTATGTTGTACGTGTTTTAAATTTAAGTTAAAGTGTAAAATGTAAAGTGTAAGTTAAATTACCAGTGCAAAACATTTTTGTTACATTAGCTCTGCCACTGCTGTAGATATGGGCTTGTATATGTAGGCATGCCTACCAGGGGATTAGGGGAGACTTATTGCTCAGATGAGGCTTTCTGGGAGCAACATAAATAATACAGTCATCCATCTTGCTACCTTACCCAAAGGGGGGATATTATGGTGTATTGATTCCAAAACCTTTAAGACTTTAAGAACAATATCACCATGCATATACCTGCTAGTATTTGATGAATAAAAATTTTCATGGTTCAGTTTAGCTTTTTTAAAACAAGAAATATGTGCAAAAGATAATAAAATATAGAAACTAACCACCCTGGCATTTACTGCTCCTGTTCTCCTCAGAAAAAATGGATAGATTGATGGTCACTGGACTTGACAACTGGTTGCTGTATGACTTCGTGCCCCCTGCTTCCACTACGGTACATAATGAATATACAGAACATGGGTTGTGTGTTACTTCCCCCACCTCTTAGATTGTATACATTTCTGCACAGGGTCCTCTCCTCCTCCTGTGTCATTGTTTGTATCCATCAGTCATTTGCAACCTTTATTTAATGTACAACGCTAGGTAATATGTTGGCACTACATAAATACAGCCTATTGTTATTAACAATAATAATAATAAAAATAATACATTGTAATTGCTTTGGTTAAGGATTAGTGCTATGGTCAGGGATTAGAGGAATTCAGTTTAAGCATTTGGATCAGATTAACTGTTACCTGGTAAAGTGAACCTATATTCAAAATGTAACGAATTGCTGTAAAATGAAAATAACCTGATTTATAATTGTACCTAGGCACTACTAATTCTGTAGCCTAGCCACACTGCTGTATATATGCACTGTTTGTGTATATTATCTACACTTTACTATTTGCTAGTCTTAGCAAATTTGGGATAAGATTTGGTTATATTACTACTCTTAGTTTTTTTGCTATGGGCTTACTTTATTTGGGATCCAGAGTGTCCTGGAAGTAATGTGTGTGCCAGACACTCCTCTCTTTTATAGGCCAGAAATATAGTATGACTGTGGAACACTGGGGAATAATGCAGCCTGGGGCCAGGTGGCTTGGGTGATGAAATTGGGTGTAGCCTGTATGCTAGGAGAGCACAGGAGGTTTCCTAAAATTGATATCTGTGGGACCCACAGAGGAGCCAGAAGGCTAAAATTAGTGTTTTTCTTTCCATCCTGCAGTGACTTTGTGATTTTGCAAATATTTCTTAAAATTTTTGCGAATAAAAGTGGGCAGAGCCCCCTGAAATAGAAGAGACGTCTGAAGTACCTCCTGAAGTCGAAGCTAATAATATATATAGTTTCATGTTTGAGTACAAAGGAGGAAGTACTATAATAACTATAGTAAGAAAGAAATGAAAACTCCCATGCTTTTTCATCTGAGTGGTTAGCATTTTCTTATACGAATTCTGACAACTCAATACAGCTTGAAGGAAAGATGAATTGCAAAAATAAACAAGGGCAATTTAACAGCTTCAAACTTCTTATCATCAACTAAAATAAATATGGACGATCTGTCATTTCAGATGCTTTTTAACCTTTGGCTGCAAATGTTCTACTCCTTATATGTATTTTCTAAGTTCCATCATCTCTAAGCAATACTTTATTCTGTCTCGGCAGCAGCCCACTAGTCATCTGCTTGCTTATTTTCTTCTTTTACGGTGGAGAATGCACAGCATTTTGAAAAACTTAAAGCAGGGCTTGCATGTAAAAGTGAGATTGCAGCAGTACATTGCTATGTACTGTGCTGTGTAATTTACATGAAATGTGTAAGGACATTACACCTTTATTATGTTTCTGGGATGCAGAGCCTGGCCCACTCACTGCACCTTGCTGGCTGCACATCAGCAAAGTTCTATGCAAGTTCTTGAATCTGGTATTAGCAACTCTAATAATTTAAACATTCAGTTTTATTGATATTGGTGAGATCATAATGCAAGGCCTGCTTTAAGGAGTACAGACAACCGACCATAAGCCATGTTTTGGTAAAGTTTAGACATACCTGATAATTCACACCCCAGTAGCTCCATGCGAAGTGTGCAATGCCGTCTGCACACCTGTGGGTATAGGCGAATGTACTGAGCTTCAATTGGCGGAGTGAAGGAGTTGGCATAAGGTGTGTTGTTGTCTACATTACCCCGAAATACCTGCAGTCAAAAAAAAGAAAGCTTGATTCACTCTTCTGTACTTTTTACTCTTTTATTGCTGTCATGTTGTCTTCTCAAGATGACTAAACCAAATGGAATAGTTCTATGGAACTAAAGCTGAACTCCAGGCAGATATATTACAATCATATAATTAGCAATTATTAAATTAGATAAATTGGATGTATCCTGAATTTTAAGGACAACTTGTATAAGCACCTGAATTGATTTCAACCTTTTATTCCATATACAGCAGCACTAAAACTAGGAGAGAAAGGAGCAAATATGGAAGCTATTCCATTATGGGGCATACCAATGTACTGACAAGAGAGGAGAGCAATGTGAGCAAAGGGGCAAACCTTTTAGTCTTTTTATTTTCCTTAATGTAACTCTCCTAAAAGGTGAGGGTCTGTAAAGTCTTTGATACTTCTACTGTTTAGAATGTTTGTAAATGTAACCATGAATTTACTCTAAAACCTCTGGGAACAAGATACCTAAATATATAGATTTTAGAGGTTCAGTGTACTATTATGGTGCTAACAATAATAGTCTTTTGCCATTTGCGTTGTTAAAAAAATTGAAAGTGTTCTGTTAAATCTGTTTAACAGATGCAAAAAAAAAAAAAGTAGATTATAATATGATTATAATGAATATTTCCTATGGTATCCCAAGCACTTCAATTAGGTTTTCCAGTTCTTGTCTTGGACTACAGATGAGTTCATACAGAGATAGGGACAATAGGATGGTTGGTATAATGAGAAAAAAATATGCACAATAACAATTAACACAATGATTTTTAATAATATTATTACTAATAAACAGGATTTATATAGCGCCAACATATTACACAGCGCTGTACATTAAATAGGTGTTGTTATCCAGAGGCTGATGAGGATGATGAATGAAACATGTATTGCCCTAATTTAGAGCATCACATGCGTCAGACCACAAATGCTCACCTAGGGAAAAATACAATTTGAGAAAACAAGTTGTTTCTATGATTGTAGCACTTTAAGTGTTTTTAATGACTGTATCTATGATATCAAAGAATATCAGGCATACACTAGACTCCAGAATGCACTTGCAGACTACATGTTCTGTATTTAACTGAATTTCCATTCCCAGTAAATGACTACGATTACAGAAAATCATTAGCCAATTTTTATACAGTCATTTCACCTTAACCAAGACAAAACTGATTACTTAGTATTAAAGCTGAAACAAATATGGGAGTTGAATTGTTGTTAAGATGAACTTTCCCAAGGGGCTTATTAGAGAGTTGAAATTCTGTTTCTTCTTACAGTTGCATGATAATGAAAGAGAAAATGGTGAGGACCATATTACCATGTAAGTAATAGATACTGTCACACCTAAGTGAGAATAAGACAGAAATAATGAGGAAAAAGTTATGGGAGAAGAAGTAGATCACTGATTAATCGAATTACTAAAAAGCAGTGCAACTTTGATACCTGATGAACACCTTTGTTGAAATCAGTTTTTTGTATACATTTTAACTTCTAAAGTGGTCATATACAATACTATCCATAGGCTTATGCTGATGAAGAATGGAACATGTATTGCCTAATTTAGAGTATCACTAGCATCAGAACCACAAATGCTCACCTAGGGAAAACACTATTTGAGAAGACAGGTTGTTTCTATGATTGTAGCACTTGTCACTAAGTGTTTTTAATGACTGTATCTATGATTCTATATAGAAATCTTCCAACTTATAGAATATTACTGTAACTGCATACAAGCTACTAGATCAAGTATGGAAGAATATTAGGGAAGGGTCTGTCATTCCTGGTACAGGTTTAAGGACAGGCGGTTGTTTAACTTTTATTTTCAGTGAGATATTTCTATATCCAGCATTAGGTTTGTAATTTTTCAGCAGAAAATGCAATCTGTTTGGTAGCTACTGGACAGTAAAGGTTTTAAATATTTAAGATGTCTTAATGAAGCTAGCTACAAGTCATCATGGGTAAGACTTGTTGGATAAGCTAAAGCAGCTATTTACTCTAAATCCTCTACGGTACTAACATTCGAGGTAAAATAATCACATAATCTCCTTATCAAGCCATTTATGCAGTCTTCCTATGACCAGCTTTTTTTTTTTTTGCTTGAACCCTATTGATTGCTATTGAAGCAAATTCCGTGACAGCCTTTCTCTACCTTTTTAACATGGGAGACCCCTTAAAATAACTTAAGTCGTAGGGATCCCCTACTATATTTACTATATCCATAGCTTACAGTACATAGCACAGGAATGCCATGCCTGCACATAGCCAAAAGGATCATTGGTGTCAGTAAAAAGAATCTGAAAGGCACACATTGCTTATTAGTAGAGAAACTCCTAGCAACCCAGGAGGAACCCGAGGGTTTAGGAGAACTCTGGCCTAATGTTGCCCTAAATAATATAGACAATGGACCTACCATATTCAATGCCAAGTTTGTGAAAAGGTTAGATAGCCAACTTAAAGTGATAAAAATTTAAACTTCAAATTTTGTTTTTAGGTATTGTTTATATTCAATAAAAAAATAGTACAATATCAACCATACACCAGACTCCAGAGTGCACTTGCAGACTTCATGTTCTCTATTTAACAGACTTTCCATTCCCAGTAAATGATTCCAATTACAGAAAATCATTAACCAATTTTTATACAGTCATTTCACCTTAACCAAGACAAAACTGATTACTTAGTATTAAAGCTGAAACAAATATTGGAGTTCAATTGTTTTTAAGATGAACTTTCCCATGGGGCTTATCAGAGAGTTGAAATTCTTTTTCTTCTTACAGTTGGATGATAATGAAAGAAAAAATAGTTAGGGCCATATTACCATGTAAGTAATAGACACTGTCACACCTAAGTGAGAATAAGACAGAAATAATGAGGAAAAGGCTATGGGAGACGGAGTAGATCAGTGATTAATTGCAATTACTAAAAAGCAGTGCAACTCTGATATCAGCTGAACACCTTTGTTCGAAATCAGTTTTTAGTTTTTTGTATGTAAGTCACTCTGCCATATAAAGCACAGGTGACAACCAGGGTAAAATATCTTACTCAAACTATCTTTGTAAAACATAAAAAGGAGTAAAAATGGAAATTATTAGCCTGATTGGAGTTACTTCCCACTGATCCTTTGTAATGTGATCTCATTCCAAAGTTATATTTGCAGAGCTTGATGGATCAGTGTGTAACTATTGACTTACAATGGGTCTCACATGGAATCATTTGATTTTACTGCTGCAATGTGTTTGCAGTTACAAGTTTCCTGGTAAATGTTAAATTAACTCTTCAACAAATCCCTTATCTGATCTCTGAAATCTGGAGCACTCTTATATGCAAGCTCAACTTTATTTAGGAATGTGGTGCCTGTGTTCATCCTCTCCTGCCTAACACATCTCTCTATTGGTCAGCCATACCAATTCTAGACCAATGCCCACTATGATGGACAGTAAACAAATCTAGCTACCAGTACAGATTTTGCTATAGGTGACTAGTGCATACCAAAGTAATACAATTCCCTGTTTTAATAAAATACCTAATACTTGTTTTTGATCATTTGAAACTCTAGTCTCTCCATTTAGTATGGCCTCTGGCCCCTTACATTTCCGGGTATTTTGCTGTGTGGTTTCTTGTCCTACCCCCACATACTGTGAATAATGTAAAGCCGGAATATAAAAACCACAGAGCTTAGCAAGAAATGCTTGATTCCCACAATTATCAGGACTTCTTACTCAATATAAGAGAGATAATTGTTTAGATATTTTATTGTAGAAAACACTTACCAAACATTTTCTTTTATACTACAGAGCCATTTTTGGACATATGAAAAGGAAACCATATGTCTATTATTTCACATTAGTATGATTCCAGGTGAATTTATTTTGAAAATATCTTTTTAAATGAATACATGGTATATTAGGAAGCCTTGTAGTCAGTCTTTAAGATATTCTGCTTGTAATAAATGACCTTTTCCCTAGGGTCTTTATGCTATCCTCCTATCATAGCTAAAACTCAGAAAAACATACAAAGACCAAATACATGTGTGCTTAATTCGACATTAATGCATTCTACGCAAAGTTAGTATACATCATAAAGGCATTTTGGGAAAGTCTTCTATTTAGAAATACAAATACAATTATTAAAAATTGTATAAGCAGATTACTTACCATGTCTTCATTGCTTCTTTTTACTTTATATGTTGACCATAATTTTCCATCATCACTGTATGCAATCTTGTATGACTTGATATATTCTGGGCTGCCTATTCTTTTTGCTCCTTGTGTAATAACACCTGTGACTCTCATCTTCCTCTGTAAATTTATCTGTATAAAGGAAGAAATAAAACGTCAGTTATGCCCACATTTATACCCGGTATCTGTATTCAGTGGGGTACCTGTTCCAAATGTTCTTAGTACATTTAGTAATTTTATATATATATATATGTACAGCACTGCGTAATATGTTGGCGCTATATAAATCCTGTTTAATAATAATATAGTTAATATATGGCATTTTATCACTGAATTTCAACAGGATTAAACCTATAATGGACATAGCGGGTAAAATAGTTTTTTGAGCTCCGTTAATGGGAACATATAAAAAATAAGAATGAGAATAAAAGATTTCTTGCCCATAGCAGCGACCTAATAGGTGTACAGAACTCTTTTGGAAAGCGTGACAATAGATCTACTGTGTATTGTGTTTCTTACACCAAGAAAAATTGGAACATTCACAAGGAGTTTATGACATTTAGTAGACAAAGTAAAAAGTTTTACAATGAAGGCATTTTACAAAGTTCACAATATCACTGCACCTGTCTTATAGTAACAAATTGGTAATTCAGGTAGAGACAGACTTTAAAGGCCAAATTTGGATATTTTCATATACCAGAACAGGAAAATATAAACCTTTCAAGTATTGATTTCTGTCTGTAATGGCATTGTCTGGACTCTATAATAACTTTTTTGCTTTTCTGGTGTAATGTATGTTGATGGATGGGTCTTGGAGGACACCTCTAACTGACAATGTGAGGAAGCAGAAATCTTCATTGGACTCACCTAAAAATACCCGTCACAAAAAATAAGGACCCTATTTGAGTTATAGGGCCTGATTTAATAAAGCTGTCAAAGGCTGGAAAGGATAGACATTCATCAGTGAAGATGGGTGATCCAGAAAACCTGGAATGGATTTCTTTAATGCCATTTGCTATAAAATATTTAGAATCAGAACCAGGTCCATTCCAGGTTTTCAGGATCACCCAGCTTCACCGATGAAAGTGTATTCTCTCCAGCCTTAGAGAGCTTTAGAAAATCAGTCCCATAGCCTAAAGCAGTTTTTTTTGGAAAAGAGGGCACTTACATGTCTAGTAATGTGGCAGGTGCAGAAGCTTTACCTCACTGCTCGAATGTACCTGTACATTACAAAGAAACATGGTTGTGAATGCAGCCCAAGTTTTATTATTCCTATGTGCCCGGAAATACCCTGAAATACCCCAAACTGCATCCCATACAAGAATATAATTTTGAAAATGATGATAATGGTCATTGTATAGTGATGGATTGTTCTCATAATAGATTATTTATAATCTCAGATTATAAAATTGAAAAAAAAACACACCAAGGATAGTCGAATAGCTGTAAAAATAATCAACTACAATACAACTACAGTATTTACAATTATTTTTAGCTATTATTAAATAAATGTTGTGCTTCTATGTTGTTAAAGGTAAGTTCATAGTTAGGAGATAACTTTATGATTTATCATTGTCAACATCTAAAATTCTTGATTGATTACAAATTGATTGTTTTTTTCATTATTTTTGTAATTTATTACAAAGAGGAATCTTATTCTAATAGATACTGTTACTTCTATATAAACAAAGCCTTTTCATTCAAGATAAAAGGTTGCCACATTGTAACTGCTGCAGATGTACCACAGAATCACAATCAATTTATATGATTGTTACATGGCAAATGCACAATATCACAATGACAGTGCTTGTCACGTGCAAGAGCGATGCTCAAGATCAGTTCTCAAAAGCATAATATCAGGGAAATAGGAAACCTTGGCACTTGTTCACTCTAGAAAAAAATAGAAAAACCTTGAAAGCATGAATGTACCCAACATGAATTTTCAACATAAAGTGCATGATCAATGTAGTGACAAATTGCAATGAAGGTGGACAACTGCCTTTCCTTTTATAGGCGAGAAGTTTGCAAAATGTCTCCATAAATCATATAAAAATATTCCATGAGCAGGATCTGAAATCCTTTTTAATGATGAATTGTTTTAACTCCCATTAAGCAGTACGTAGGACTTAATTTTATGAAAGATGTGAGCGGAATACATGAAATACAAGTCGTCTTAGCATTCCAAAAGCATTTTCTTAGCATGAAAGGCAAATTGCCAACTCTTGTGGGATTTTCTACCTTCTTCCAGCAGTTTAAAAGTAGACTGTATGAATAGAACTGATGGAAGAATAACATTTTGCCTTTCCTCTGCAGTGAGACAGTTTACTGACATTAATACATCAAGGAAGAATTTCTCTAGTTTTGAACAATATAGGCAGATTAGCAAGGGATAAGCAAGGTCAGTACATGCCCGAGTGCAATATCACTGAAAAAAACAATAAAAAAAGAGGAAAAACTCTTAAGCTAGCGAGATCCTAAAAAGAAAATACCTTAAAACCAGGAAAATAAAATATTACTGTATATAACTAGGTGACTGCAAGAAAATAATCTTTGAACGTGAAACTGGAATGAAGGATGTTGGATCACAAAATGCTAGAAAGTATACGTCTGAATTTATTTAGTGATTCAAAAGACTAAGCTAAAAGGTGAACACAGACACTAAAGGGCAGGAAAACATAATCCAACTGCCCATCCATTTGCTGTTCAAAGATGTCTGTACAAACACGTACACCTGGATTACTCAAGCAGGCATGGTATACCTAGACACCTTTGGCTGTCACTGTGAAGGTGAAAAAAGTAGTAGGTTGAAATTAGATGATACAGATGACAGCAATTTGTAAGGAGTCAAACAGAGCATCTGGTATGCTCTGCTAATGCTTACAGTTATAAGGATAACCTCATGTACTATAAATTGTCACTATATTAGTAAAGCTTGTAAAAGTATTATAAGAGTGTAGAGTGTGAGGTTAGGCAGCTGACATGTGGAATCTGATATTTCAGATAAAAAATTAGATTTGAATGTAAAGCTAAATAAAGTAATATATACATTTTTCATATGAAAGGCTGTATGGATAAATAATTGCAGACTATAAATTGTTTCCTCCTGAACAAGCCTAGCTGTTACAGGTTCTCTTTAAAAAATGAATCATCCATTTGTTTACTCTTGAAAAGCTGACACTTTGCAGACCACCTAGGCTAAGCTATTTATTGAGCTTCAAACCAATTAATACACAAAAATCAACACTATAACACTTATCATAATTAGAGCTGCTGTTCTGTGTCTTCGACCTTTTAATTAAAAGTCCAATATCCTGCAAAACAAATATGAAAACAGTAGCTTGAGAATGTTTATCAGTGTCATATGTGACAATGTGTTATATTGGGTTATATTTTTGTAGGTACTCTGCCACTTCAGTACAGTTGATGAAAATTAATTGTTGCTTTGTTGGCAATGGAAGTTTAGCTCAATAATTACCGCAAAGCCCGGGTATTATTATTTTTTCCACTAAGATGTATAAATCACCTTTATTAATATCAAAGTTCAGCTCATTAAATAAAATAAAGGATTATAATAAACCCAAGACTGAGGTGGGGGCAACAGAAGTAAGACATAAAACTATGAAAGGTGTTCTTGGTTATGTTGGAGTACATGTTGTTAATAGTATAGTTGGAGGCATCTGCGTTTCAGTACATACCATATATACTCTCGCATGAACCAATCATTTTTTGACAGAAAATTACTTGCATGGTTGCAACTATACAATGACAGGGGGGAGTCTCCTGTCATTGTGAAACTGCCAGCAGCTGTTATTTTTGTTGTCTTGGGGCATCCTATTTGGATATCACTGGACCCTAAATTGGTAAGTATTAGTTAAAAGAAAATAACTCGTATAATATTTTTATTGTGTTTTCTCATTGTTTTAGGGCTTGTGTAACATTTTCTGGAATAGGTAAGGTCTAGTTTGGGATTTTTTTCTGTTTTATTTTGATTTTTTTTAGCCCATAGTAACCGATATGTATTCCTAGATGTGTCCATATGATAAAGGACATCTTATTGAACACTATAAGGGTATAAAATTAAAACACTGAAGTTTTTCAAAATAAATCCATTAGAGAAATTTGCTCATATGATAAAGTTATTGGTGTTCAAATCAGAGTCGATTCCAATTTAGATTTTAAATATTCTAACCTTGGGAATTTGAGCTATCCAGGCTTAAATAATTGGTAAGATAACTCACAAGTAGGTATAGCATAGGCTAAGGCAATCCAGCCTGTGGGACAGGCATAACTCCAGGTATGGATTTGTGCATTGGGAGCTGGGTGGATCATTTTAGGATCTCATTCTTTAACAATGCAAAAGTACATATTAGTTAAAATGAAAACTGTTGTGTGGCTATTTCTAGGCTTGATTTTTTCATTTCTGGAAATTGGTACTATAAACGCATGTACTCATACCCCAAGGCGGGGCGGTAGATATCCACGTAAATAAAGGTGGCTTGTGGATTCCAAATGTGAAAAATAATGTGGCTATCTACCCTAATGAAAGGCCTTGCTGCAGTGGCTTGCTTTTGCCAAAAGGAAGGGGTCCTCACACTTTTTGCAATCTTTCATTTTTGACAAGTCAGTTTCCAGATGACCTGTAAGGGCAAGAAGGGAGTCACACATGTTTGCTGTTGATAAAGCTAGGCCATTATAGAAAAATGTAAAAAAGTTGACCCCTTTGAAAAAATATAAATTCTGACTTGGAATTCCATTTTGGACCCAGTTTTCTCGACCATTACAACCACAATCTTTCTACCTCAAAGTCTTTTCCATTTCAATCATTACGGTAATTACTCTGTTTGACTGATGGAAGCAAAAGCGTACCATACTAGCAGCAACCAATTAGATTTGTTCTTGTTTGGCTTTAGTAAAGTAAATCTAACCAGATAGCACGGGGTTCGGTGCTCTCTACTTATCTTTTTGCTATATACACATTTTTTTTTTTAAAGAGGCATTTATGGATTGAATATTTGCTAGTCCCATCACTACATGCTTTAGAAACCAGTAACAGAAAAGTGCCTTGGTTTGTGGCCCCTGGTCTGGTAAAAACCTCCAATCCATGCAGTGCACTGTGATGGCAAACTAATGGCTCTCTTTGTTACTTTTTTCTAAATATTCCTATATCCAAAGGCTGACTTCACTGCATAGCCTTCTGCAAAGGTATTCTAAGTAATGCACCACACACTAACAGCCAAATAGAGAACCTGAACAGTTTGATAAATATGTATTTTAGATTACAAAATTGAAAATGTCCAGCCTCAGATTTAGATACATATCTAAGCAGTACTGCTTATTTATTCCTTGTTTTCTGAAACAGTAAATGCAATGTAACCACAAACTCAACACTGTTTTATCTATGTAAACAGCTGCTTCTACCCGCAATACTATTTATATCATTGAATAAGTTCCTGCCTAAAATACATTGTTTTCAGTTTGATTCTGTATTGTTTCTGATATTATCAGTAATATGCAGATTGTAGATGCTTTATTCAACATTTTGCTTTAGATAAAATATTAAAGAATTCACACTTTACAAAAATGTTCCAGATAAGGTCAAATCTTGATCACTAATAAAGTGAAAGTAAAGGTGCCAGAACAATAGTTTAGGAGAAACACCCTAGGTACCTGTATTCAATATCTGTGTGAAATAACTACATAAGTAAATGATACCTTGGGGAACTGGGTTAGGGAAGATGGTAATAATAATGTCTGGTCACCCTTGGCCTACCCTGTGTTTGTTTATGGCGCACAAAACAAAAGATACATCATGAGGAGTAGTCATAAATAATGCCCATACAGGGGACTTTAGAATAACTAAATGACCAAGACCACTGTGCAAGAGTCAGAAGTGCCTGCAGCTTCAATAGGCAAAGACCTGCAAATTCTATGAAGGCCTGCCTTCCAAATACTTGTTTTTCTTGGATAGATGTTGCCTCACTCTACCCTAATGTTTTCCCCACCACTGTCCAACAGAAGAGCATGTCTGAATGCACAACACGTCAAACCCTAAAGTAGGCTACAGCAGCAGCAGACTACATGAGTGCCATTCCTTTCAGCTAAGAACAGGCAAATGAGGCTAAAGTTTGCACAGGCTCACCAAAAATTGACAAGAGAAGATTGGAATAATATTAAAAATCTATATAAATAATGCAGATGGATTACTGTGTCATTCACTAATAAAAGAAAAAAAGTTTAAATTAACTACTTGATGAGCCAAAGTTTAATTGAATAAGCATCTGAGCTCAGAGAATGGTTGAACTATCCTCATTACACAAAATATTGTTAGGGACTTTGACGCTTATCTGGGAATTAGAAATTGGTTGTGCTTTGTTCTTGGTTCAAGTTATTCATTGCTATTGTAACTGAAGTTTGTTCCACCGATTTATCAGATGATTTCAGCCAGAATAGCACCATTAAAAACACAAAAGCTTTTGATCTTTCTTCCTGAAATAAAGACATCGGGATCAGAGAAAGAAATAGTCTGTTTGTTTATGTTTCGAATTAGTTAATTCATCAAACTTCATATAAACAAAGCTCAAAGTGTAAGATAATACTATATGAAGGTGTAAATAGGAAGGAAAATTTTGCTTTGAGTAATTAGTGCAACTTCTGAAAAGCAATGAAAAAAGATTTCAAGGTAAGATGTAAAGCCCTTTTGCTATAAAATAACCCTTTTTGTGTAGAACCATGGAGGATCCATTTTAAATGCAGTGCAAATTCAGAGGAAATCTGGTATAGCTGCAAAATCATGAAATGCATTGCTTCTCCATTCCCTGGTTACACACCAGTCCGCCAATGACTGTCCTTTATAAGGGTGCTATAGGAGAGGGGATTACTACTAGCTACAACATTGTGAAAAGCCCAAAATCACAGGATGTATGTTTTCTTTAAACTAAACTTTACCTTTGCCATTCAAGGTAAACTAAAAGATTTGCTTCACAACTGATATTGAAACAGGCTGTACTTACCCACCCTGATCTACAAACAAAACTTCTAAAATTCCTGCATTTAGGGGGTTATTTGTCAGAGGATGAATAGGCTGCCTGCTAAAAGCATGGTTTGTCATACAAAAAATGCTTATTCCTGTTTGTCCAATTTATGAAAGTGGCTTTTAACTAAAAAGATGGACACTTTTCAGCAGGATTGCTTTTTTTTCTTTACAGATCAACACTTTAGTATTAAAAGATTGTGATCACCAGATATATTAAGTGATGATCAGCCAAATAGCATTCACCACTTTGATAATGGCAACCATTATAGGCTACAATTGAGATTAGGAGGTTCTTTGTTTCAAATATCCTGCTTGACATTTTTGCTGCTTATCACCAATTTCAAAAATGGCAGTAGTTACTCTACTGAAGTAAACAAACCTTCTAATTGCCAATTTCAGGTAATTGCTTGATGTCAATCAATCAATACAAAAAAGTTTACCCAAAAGCCATACTGGTCAATTTATTGCAGATCCAGATTTGGGTTTTGTAACTGTAAATTAGCCATAGTGTGTTCTTTTTAAAGATTTTTTAAATTATTTTTTAGATTGTAATTGTGCATACAGGTATATAACTGTATGCAAAACAGCAAACAAGGTTAATTGTTATGCGTAGCTGAAGAAGCTCCACATTAATATGTATTATATCAATATATCATTGGCTGAACATAGCTGTCCCCCAACCTACTGATGGACAATCAATGAGCAGGCACACACAGGTGAACAGTAAGGTGAACAGACCTCCGGACTGCCAACTTCAGGTAAAAACTCTATGACAATCAATCAATACAAAAACACCTAAAACTTTATGGGAGTCAAAACCAGTATTGGATTTAGCACTCCCTCTGTGCTGTTTTAACTGCTTTCAGGCTTTGTGACTGGCTCCATGCACCGATTAAGGGGGAGGTAATGGAGGCATAATGCATTATACCTGGGAGTATTTCTTGAGCCCTAGAGGAAGGGATAGGATTATTGGTACTGCCATGGTGCTACATATAAATCCGGATTCTTACATTCTCAAGTATAGGCAGCCTTATTTTAAACAGGCACATGTAAAAGGACAGCCATAAGGTGTTTGATGGGGGACAATCGACATCTTACAAAAAAGGAAAGTTACTGTAATCATTTTTGTGTACTTTCCATATATCATGTCTAGTCATATTACTAGAAGTATATCGCAGTTCTGGTAAAATGAAAACTTATATATGTTGCTATTGATTATTGTTTTTTCAGTACAACAGTATTTGTTTCCCAGAAGGCCAATCCGAACTCCCATACCAACTAACCCTGTTTTTTCCTCTCGTAATGAAATGAGTTTACCCAGAAGCCATACTGGGGTAAAAATATTTCTTTATACCACAACAAGTTTGTATTTTTTAACTGTAGATTGATAAACCAGAGTGTAGTTTCTTACACATTTTTCCAATTCTTTTTTAGGTTGTAGTTGTGTATACAAGATATAATGGTATGAAAAACTGATAAACTGCAAGAAGGATAAAGAAGGATTAAAAAGGATAAAAAAGAAGCTCCACATTACTATGTGTTCGATTTTATTGTTTTACCCCAATGGACAATGAATGAGTAGCCACACACAGGTGAAGAAGGAAGTAAACAGACCTCTCAATTTGCCAAATTCAGGTAATAACTGTATGACAATCAATCAATACTACAAAAATAAATTTTGCTCTTTATTATATGTGGCAGTAAGGCTAGGTATACACGCTTGATTACTGTTGTTTGATCATTTCCAGTGACAAATGTCTGAAAGATAAGTGCTGCACATAAAGTGGCATTTTGCTCTATGGAGAAGGGAGGAGGTAGAACAAGCGAGCGGCACCCTGCTGTGCTCTTTCCCCTTTCACTTCCATTGTGGTCATTTATCTTCTGTCATTCATGGATTCATCAGGACGGATCCATGAATGGCATCTTATGACCTCTGTGCACGTCAAGCCTGAAAACTTGAATCGGCCGAGAATCATCTGACTTAAATAGCGTGTAAATAGCCTATATCATTAGATCAGATTTTTTTCCTGAATCTACTAATGACAACAAATGAACAGCCACAGATGTGTGGCATTTCCTGGATTTTCTGCCTCCCTTTCCATCATTTTGCCCATAATTATAGAGAGGATTATAGAAATTTAATAGAAATTCATACAATTCAATACTGAAACCTGAGACAAATAAAACACATTGCACAATAAACAACATATGAATGAAAATTGCCAAATGTTTCAGGTATAGCTTAACGGTATATAAAAATAGAACCATCCCATCCCAATTATGTTCACGTCAGAGCTGTCTCTCTGACTCATGGAAGAATCTGTTTTTTCTGTTTATTAAAGCACTAACTCTCAGGTAAGTAATGCATATAATAAATAGGAGATGCAGTATAGGATTACCTGTTTCCAGCCATTAGTCCCATAATGTTGAAAATGAAGAATGTCATGAAATTACGAGATCCTATATAAAGTTTAGCCTTTATTGAGAACTCACCTTGGTTAGCTGAAAAGCACGGGGCCCCACTGACAAATAAGGTGACACTTTTTTGTCTGGACAAATTTTAAACAAGAAGCCTATTTGTTTATTATGTGTTTTTTTTTTTCTTTTATTAACAAATTGGCTCATTTGAGCTAAAGTCAAATGTATTTGATTTACAATCTGTGTCTAATAAACATTCAATTTCCAGGTAATTATGTATAATGTTGGGAGAGTGCTTTTAATTTTAAACATCAACGATAATGTCACTGACAGCCCAATCGCAAAAACAGGATTCATAATCATAATAAAATGGCTGATATTTTAACTGTATTGTTACAGTTTTATTTTAGTATTAACATACATTATTTATATTAAAATACTATGTCATTCAGTAAAATATAAATAAGCAAGTGGAACTAAACCTGCACCACTCACCTGTCCACATTCCATCTATATCTTTCTTCTCTTCTTCCCCTGAGGAAGCCGGGATTGCTGGCAACCACCTCAGCAGTTTTTTTTACATTTCCCCAGCATGATCAGGCAGGTAAAGCTGATACAATAACCACCTTTCTGTAAAGTGGGACTTTAGTTTCCCTTTAAAAACTCCTGCTCATTGATCTACCAACTGAGACTTAACCTCCCTGCATTTTAAAAAAAGCCATGTGTATATAAAATGCTCACCCCCGACTTGTTTGAGCCTGGGTTCTTCCTGCTGGGATGACTACAGAAACTCAAGCAGTCTTGCAGAATTGTTTTTTTTTTTTATTTTTTTTATTTTTGTTGCAAACTCCAACGCACAGAGGAAAGAGGCAACAGATTTTTAAAGATTACAGTCCATTTGCTTGCAATATAACGAAGGCCCAACACAATTAGCATTTACATAAAGATCCAAGGGGGACAGAGTCTCAGTGTCAGGGTGACCTAATCCCTAAAGTCCTAGTCTAAAATTTAGATCAAATATTGCTGGGGCAATACTTTCAGACCCCAGCCTAGCCAAGTCTCAGAGGCCAATGGGGCCACCTGCCCTGATTCTATCAACATTCCATGACTCCTGAAGTTGCCCATTTTCCTCCGTTCTCCAAATATTTAAACACTTAAAAACTTCCCACACCAAAAAGGCACCAAAAAATTTCATAGGCCACAAAGTTGGTGCATCAGGACAGTGATATGATGCCATCTATACCTATGCAGGTACCACCTATGCAGCAACAGTCAACTAATCATCACTCCCTGTAGAGAACCAAGTTCTTAAACTATCTAGAAAACACTAAACCTAACCCTTTACAAATTACTGTGCCACACTAAAGGGGAGCTACACCCACACCAGCATGCCTTTCTCCTTGGCTCTTATTACTGAAATCCTAGCACTAGAAAAGCACTAGTTTTGTATTTTCTAGAACTAAAAATTGATATGATATTCAACATTTAGTGCATACACATATTTAGGACAGTAGTTTCTTTATATGCTGGCATTAACTTTAACTCAACATCACTCTCAAGTCAGTTCTTCTTATAAGGGCTAATATATAAAATATTGCTCAATACAGTGCATTGAAAGTCATTTATTTCTAAAGCTTACTTCAACAGCTCTCTATTGCTTTTTTTGTAGCTTGGATTGATATGATGGAACACTCGCTAAGACATATGGTCTTTTAAATGGGCTATTGAGAGTTCTTTTAGGAGCAGTGAATTCCTGCAGCCAGGAAAGTATTGAGCCAACCTGCTAACGTGAGTCTCTATATGTTTATTTCACATGTATAAAATTAAATAATTTGTAGTGTGATTTTAAATACAAACTTGAATCTGAATACAAAGTCAACATCAATGTGCACAAAGTAAAACCTTTATATCACAGATAAAAGCAAATCTGTCAGACAACATTTGCTGGCTTTATAAAATAAGGTTCCTGCAACTTCCTGACTACAAACTAGTCACACCTCGATATCTTCTCCAAAACACCTAAACTAGTCAGTAGCAAGTAAGACTGATAGAAGACAGCTCACAAGTATGGTAAATAGTATTACTAGTCATTCCTGTAATGAAATTCCAGCAGGCACAATATGGGTCTATTGATAAAGCAGTGAATCTGATATTCATTGAAACATTCCCTGGTAAAGAATCTTTCAGGTCCATGAGTTTCAGTGGCAGTAATTTATGTTCATCCAGGAAATGTTTCAGGGTAAATCTACACAAACTTTTTCCCCATGTGAATATTTGAATAACCTAGCTTCTGCTCCTTTCCTGATATGCAGGTGACATCAATGTATCTGCTGCCTTCTGGAAAACCTGGGCAATTGGCATCCCCGGGGAATGTACTCTCTTTGGTACTTGAGCACCCAACCTTTCCAAAAGTAGATTCTGATGTCACGTGCATCTAACATGTGGAAATGTAATTTTGTGTTTGTAAAATTAACATTTGTTAATATAAATATTCATTTTTTAATGCTCATTAAAGGCCACCTGTATTTGACGGAGTTGGGTTGTGAGTAAAACAAACCTTTTATTTTCATGAAAAGTCCATTTAAGTCTCTGTGTCTGTTTAAAGACTACCGTGTCCACAGACAATGCTGCTGTACAATTTTACTATAAAACAAATACCTCTGTAACCCCATTATAGGAGCTGGAAAAATAATGACCCTACAAGCAGGATCAACAGGTAATAAAGAATGTATTGGGGGTACTCAGAAAAACAAAAAATGCTGTGGTAATAATTACAGAATTCATCAAATATTTCATTATTTATTTTGACCATAATTTTGATATATTTACCTTTTACTATAAGCATTAGTGAAAATTTTTCCTTTATAATTTGTTTGTGATCTCCTTAAATGTTTGATAAGTCATAAAATCATACAAACAGAAGACGCTTTACTATAGAAAAAACATAAAACATTGAAGCAATCTGCAAGCTTTTGTATACCATATATATGTCAAGCCAACTCTTCACAGTGCTCCACACTACAGCCGAATGCATACTGATACCAGGCAAGAGCATATTGGCATAAGATCATGACTCCTTTGACAAGAGCATATTGGCATAAGATCATGACATTCCTTTGACATCAATCTCTCACTGACATGAAAAATCTATTTCTAAACCTATGTTCATGTGTGCAGTCAGTAAACAGAAAATACTAGGTTTCAAAGCTCTATAGTTCATACATATGCCAAAGGTACATAACCCTATGTTTGTTCTGTTTATTAACACAAGCCTTTCTTGAACCCCATTTTACAAAGAAGATGGCGTTGGACAGATTTCCTTTGACTAAAACAAGAGATAGCACTTTTGTGTGCTTTTTTTTGGCAAAAACAAAAATTAAAAAAAAGGTAAAAGACCTATAGAATTGGTTATGCCAAGTGACACATAATAACAGTTTTCTGTACTTAAATGGTAAAAGACATTGCAACTGATCATTTGTTGTGGAATACTGCACTTAATATATCTTACGGATAAGTGAATTCACTGGTTTTGGATAAAAAAAAAGTAATATAAAAATGTAAAATGACAATGCAATATCTACATTTTTGCTTTCATTGTTTTTTGTTACTTTTGTAGCAACCTGTGAAAAAGTCAAATACCAAAATGTATAAATAACAAAAACAAACAGAACATTTTGCAAAACAGCATGGTTTTCATAAAAGAACATTTTTTTCATTATGCCTAACAAGAAATTACGGACAAATAAAAAGATAATGTAATTGCATTTTGACTACATCTAAAATTTAGCAGAAAAAAAAATTTTTCCAATTTATCCAATAAATAGGCTGTTTAAAGGTCTACATTTTAAATTCCCTGCAGTACCACGTACTAATCCTTGCTATTTTATTTTCTGCTGTTACTTTTTGGGTAAAATTATTTTAGAACAATATAGTTTCAGCACCAACAAGGTAAACCAGCAGACATACACAAAAATAAAAAAAAATAGTAAAACTAATAATATATGCCTTCTAAAAACAATAAACCCTAACCTGTATGTGTCCCTTAATGTATACTTTCCTCTTTATAACAATGACGTAACCCTTGGGAACCCATGCCACTGAAAAGATACCCTTAAAATTAGGAAATCCAATTACTTTTTATACTAAAACCACAAAAACAAGGAGATGTTACTTTTGGGAAAAGTACCCCTTTTTTGTGCTTGATTTAGATATGCTACCCCAACCAGACACTGCAGTTTACAAAGTGATAGTCACCGTAACACCTGACAAGCTACAGACGCATATACTACCAAGGAGGATACTGGCGGCCATATCTCTTTAAATATCTTCTTAGCCCACTGTAGTACAAAAGGCACAGCCTGAGTGACAACAGTGCTTTGGATTTAGGGTCAGAGCAGTGGCTGTGTCACCCCATCACAGGGGCCTGGATAAATTGGATTTCACTGGCAGGGTCAACAGATATTTTTGAAAATTTGCAGGAGGCGTATAGAAAAACTATGCATGCTACAGTACACAACAGTGGACCTTTCTATTGGTGAGTAGGTCTGTCCATTGCATTAACTGAACAACTAAAATAAGGTTGGGAGGTGAAAGACAAGTTTTTTTGTGTTTGTATCTGCATCAGAGCTCTGAATAATAAATGCATTATACTCCATCCATTACTTCAAAAATCAATGCTAAATACCACATGTCCAAAAATTAATACCTAATACATAGAATCCTGGGAAACTTCACCTAAAAATCTTTTTGCTGATAAGGTTCAATAATCCCTAACATGTTATGTACATTCATTTACCTTTAGGATTGAAGGTTTTTTCGGGATTTCTAAAGATTTATTTATTTGTGTATGTTTTGGTGTCATTGGTATAGTTTACACATTTAATCTAGGTGTAGGGAGGTGAAGAATATTCTGGGTATTCTAAGAGAAAACTCATTAGTAGCGGTTACTTCCTCTAAAAGACAATATAAAATACTGTTTATATTTGAATTTAAATAGATGCAAATATAAACGGAATACCTACGTCTACCTGATAAAACAGGAAAACTACAATGATTTAAGTATAAATGTAGGGTCCAAAACGTGTCCATCACTGCCAAAATACGAAAACATAAACAAAAATATAAATAATGTGATGTGATAAAATACATTCATGATATGTTATTTGTAAGACATGTATCTCTTCCTCCTTCTTACAGGGGAAAGTAATTTGTTTTTTATAGTTGGTTATGATGGTTCACTGCTCTTAAATTATATTTTTTTCAATATTACCGGCCAATAATGTCTCAGATGGCAAAAGCTTGTTATGGGGACACATCTCCACCTAATGGTAAGACCCGAAAATAGACCAAGATTCTTTTTCTAATGGAATTTTTTAGGTCAATCCTTTATACTCATTTTGTTCAGTGTAATATCTTTACCAAAAATTTTTAACTACAGTAGAATAAGTTTAGGACTCCTGTGAGGTTTAGTTACATTGGGAGGCTCGTTTCCTTCACTTCCTGTGAAATTCCTTCACTTCCTGTTTGGTGAAAAAGTTGTCACTCCATTATAGGAAGTAAATGAAACTTTAACAGCAATACAGACTAAAGTAAAACTGTTTTTTCAATTAAGTATGGGTATGCTAAAACCTATGTCTGTTTTTTGTTGTTGTCTTGTTCACTGTTTTCTCAAACTTTCAGCCTGGTAAAAGGTTGTTTCAAAAACAGGAAAGGAGGAAAAATCTTTTCAATAGAGCCCCAAATCTGGGGGCTCTATTTATCTGTTCAATCCAAAACATTTAAAATATTGGGGTGTACAACATACTTTAACCTTGTAAACAGAATTTAGAAGTTAAGGTTAGACTGGTAAACATTTGAAAAGGGAGTCCAAAGCCCCCCCCTGGTGGCTGAAATGTGCAAATATGTCATATGATATGTATTCTCTTACCTGCCTTAAAAAATAGATAAATTCTTTTCAAAATATAGATTATTGTGGTAATGGACATAACACATATTTTAAAAAGTATGCTTTTCCTTTAAACTGCAGTCCTAAAGCTTCACAATTAAGGACAATCATTAAAAACCTAATATCCAAGAAAAAAAAGAGTTAAGCTGCCTGCAGCCATCAGGGAGTATTTGCACATAACGACAAAATCCACACACCCAATGATTTTTTTTTGTATGTAATATCTTTTCATGAATGAGCATACTTGTCCAACCCAAGAGAGCATGTCAAAGTCTATAGAGAATGAGTGGGAGTATGGCTGAACATCTTGGTTCATGATTATCAGGGGATCATCCTGGAAAACTCAAGTTGCTCAATCAATTATTCATCAAGGAAAGGTCACCTAGGAGAGGTAGAAAAGCACATGTGTATGTTAAACCTAAATTCAAACAAGTAAAAGCCAAAACCCTATAGAGTTGAAAACTCATATCCAAAACACAGAACCAAAAGGTAAGTGAGATAATTAAACATGGTAACCAAATGACCACATTTGCATGTCTCTAAGGTAATATTTTAATATCACAGACAAGAAACAGTTTTTGGGTAATTTACTAAGAAAAATATTAATCTATGCTGTGCAAATTACGGTCCACCTTTCAAGATGTTAAGTGCTTTTTGCCTGGCAGACAGGACTCTGGATTAAAACACTCCAGCACATTTTGATGATACTTCTAGCAATACATATATATAATTATATGCTGAAGTGCTTTTATCTCCCATTTTACTGAATGTGCTGGAGACTTTGTAAATTAGGTTGCTAATATTCAGCGAGCATTACCTTATATAACAGTGCAAAAGTTCTAAGAGACGGAAATACATTTTTTTCCCAACATTTCTCTTTTTATCCCATAAGGTCAAAATGTAGTTAGCAGTTACTTTGGCTTTACTTTACTATGGATCAGAATATATTCAACTGATTCTGTAACATTAAATGAAAAATTAGGCAAATTACTGTCTTCTTGCTCATCAGTAAGCAAGAAATATATTTGCCTAGAAAAGTAATTATAGTGATAATTCTATAGAATGAGCAATATAATCTTCACTGTTTGACATTATGTTCTAACACTGCAAGAACAAATGACTGTTTAGGTGATATAGACTAAAATAAGCATGTTAAACACTCATGAGTTGGAGGTAATGATCAGCTGGACATAAGGTCTGGATGAAAGAAAATTAGCCCATTCATTTTCTCAGCCTAGATAAGACAACAGAGAGGAGATTTTACTAAAAAGCAGCTTGGTGAAACAGACAAAGGTTAAAAAGTTGTTTGGTTCTGTAATGTTTTACAAATCCAATTAAGTGGTTCACGCTGTAGGATAAATGATAGGCAAAAATGGCAGCGGGAAATACACAAGAATGCAAACAACGGCAAGCAGCCTCACGAGTGGGACTTGACAAATCTGCGTGCCAGGCCAGATATTGTCAGCCCTGTGGAATGGATTTGTTTTTTTTAATAAGCTTTGCCTTTCTCCATGATCATAATGTAGCACAGTCTTCCACAAACCCCCCTCCATGTCTACATTTGCATTTCCTAGGCTGTAAGTAAGATGTGTCTGTATGCCAAGTGGTGATCAGCTCAGGGAGGATTGTACTCAATACAATCCTAGAAAAAGGCAAAGCTTAAAAGAAAAACTCTGGGCTAACAAAACTGGGCATGTATTCATAATTTACTAAGCTCTGCTCTAATAACCTTTACAGGAAAATATAGTACTTTAGAAAGTACACTTCCAGTGACTTTTTATTGAGTTTGCAGGGTGATTGTTCCACAGATACAATGGATTATTAAGAACTGAAATTAAATCAGAACACCAACCACAAACACTAAGATAAAAAATAGCTCATTAATAGATATACAAATAACAAAATATTTTTCTGCAATATTTTATTTAAATCCATAGACATTCTACCACTAAATGCCCTCTGAGTATCTTTCACCCCACTTCATCTGAGCCCTAATCATACTAAATCCTTTGAACCCTATGACTGAGCAGAAAAAAAGCAACACAATGCTCAACTCTCTACTGATTGGCTCATTGTCTTACTTCCTCTAACACTCGAACCCTGCTGCAAGAGGCTAATACATTGGCAAATGAAGGTACTTGTACTGCTTTTATTTAAAAATTACTTTGATAATGCATAAATATTTACAGAGCGGCATTCACTTGTCATATCCTTAGAGATAAGTTTTAAGATAATTTAAAACAACTTTTTGAGAAGCAAGTGTAAAGCAATAATAGCACATTTACTGGTTTGTTACTAGGAATCGTTATTTACCCGCATAAAGAGAAATTAAGTACTCATTCTTCAATTAATTATTTAGAGAAGTCTGTTATTTGCATAACCAAAGCAGTTTTTCTTCCTCTGCTTCCTTAGCAGAGCAAAACGAATGGCCAGGTATCGTTGGTGTCAGTGGGAAGGAAGAAATGACCCAACATCAGTGGGAGGGAAGCAATGTGATAATATATGTGAAGGAAAAAAACTGCCCCAGTTTCAGCTGTATCAGAAGACGAAATTTCAACAAAGGGGCAACAGATAAAGTATAATAAAGTTAGAGCCAGGCTCTAGTAATAAAGAAGAGCCAAACTGAATCCATTCCGCATGGATTATAGAGGATGAAAGTCTAGTTGGTAAAATACTAGATAAGTAGATGTTTCCATAGTCCAGGCAAGCAACTTGGCTAACAGAGGATCCCAGTGTTATCTATTGGAAAACCAGCTAGAATTATCGTAAAGGTAATGGAAAAAATTGTGCAGGAGTCAAAAGGCAGTGGTCCAAAGATTGCGAGACTGGGCCAGGAGGTCAATAGACAATCGACTAGCAGAAAAGGGGGCGAAAAAGATGGATACCATGTACCTCAAATGAAGAAAATATAGGGGAGGCCTAAAAAAGACTCACATCTTCACCTTTCCTGTTATTTGGTTAAGACAAAATGTGTAAAGTGCAGGCTTCCATAGATTGCAGCAGCAGCAGTTGAGCAAGGTTTCAGCAAGAGCTAGAATGTTAAAATATTTAGATAGCAGTTTGTAGACTGGTCAAAAAAGTACAGAAGTAAAAAGGGGGCAAAAGCCTGTCAGGAGACGACAGATTGGGTGAAAAGGTGCAAGGGTAGATGAATATATCAGATAAGTATACACATTACAGCAAATTTTTGTCTGTTAAACCTTGCTGTTAGGAGCAGCCAAGAACTCAGTCCAAGGTGTTGCAGGGAGTGGTTTAATTTCCATGAGATCACTGGTAAAGCTGCAGAGCTTTAAAGCTGTCCCATTATTTTCTAATTACTAGTTCATTTTCCAGATTTTGCTGAATGGCTGGGAGAAGGAAAACCCTGATGATGCTTGAGCCTTCATTAGGGTTTCCCTTTCCTAAGGCAATCACAGAGCAGAGCGATCAGCGGAGCTCTGCTATGCTGACAGCTCTGCTTTCTTGATAGCTCCCACAGACCTAGCACAGCTGTGGCATGTGTTCTTGGATGCAGATCAGCACTTTAATAGGGAGACTTGTCCACATTCACCTATAGTGTTGAATGGCAAAGAAAAGGGAAACCCTGATGCGGAGCTCAGCTGATTGCTCGGCCTTCTTGATTGCTGTACAACCCTGGTTATCCAGATCTCTGATCTCAGATAACTGGCACCGACAGCTCCAGTTATCCGAGTTCCGGATAACTGAGATTCTATTGTATTTCTAACTGGTAATAACACTGTTATTCATCGCTCCCTTAAGGCATGTTGTTTGGTGTCACCTTCAATTCTGTCCTTTACCCCCCCCCGACATTCAGAACATCTCAAGGCCCTGCCACTTTCACCTGCACAACATCTCCACAATCTGCCCCTACCTGTTCCCACAGACAATCAAACTTCTTGTACACCTTATCTCTCGTCCAGACTACTGTTGCATCATCCTCCCTGGTATTCTACTAACCTGAGTCTCTTCTCTACAATCTGTTAAATGCTGCAGCCAGACTTGTATATCCTATATATATCCTTCCCACCACTCCTCTTCTGCTGCATCTCTTTGTAGTTCTCTTAATTGGCTTCCATTTCACATTAGAATCAAATTCATCTACTGTGCTTTGCCTTTAAATCCCTCCACAGTTCTTGTCCTACTTACATTTCTGACCTGATAGAAAAATACTCCCCCAGCCGCTCTCTTCGCTCCTCCAATGACCTACTAATGAGTTCCTCACTCATAACCTCATCACATGCATGCCTCCAAGACATTTCTAGAACTGCCCAACTCTCTGAAATGGTCTTCCATGTCCTCTTCGGCCTGCTCCTAGTTTCACATTCGAAAGACCTCTTAAAACCCATCTTTTCAAACTTGCCTATTCATCTTCTTCTGTCTCCAAAACCACCATCCTCCACTTATCCACCATCCCATATCCTCCCTCCTATTGTGTGCTACTCCCCCCAACTCTTAGATTGTAAGTTTTTCTGAGCAGGGTCCTGTTTCATGTTGTCATTTAACACCCCTATTCAATGTACAGCGTTGTATAATATGTTGGAGCTATATAAACAAGGTTTATTAATAATATGGGAATAAACTCCCGTGTACTTGTTGCGGTGCGGATGTTATGTCATTCCAGCCTGGCCAATAAAGATACCTTGCATGCTGTGTCTGTGGCATGACAGGCAAATGGAGACAGAACAGTTGTTTTGTAGTGTGGTCTCTCTTTCCTCACAGAGCTTGCACACTTTAGAATGACATCAGTTGAGGCATGATGTGGCTGTGCATGTGCCTTACGGCAACCAGCTGAAGCGGAAAGACTTTAGCAGACAGTTTTTATCATTTTTGGTTATTAAAAACTGCTTTTTCATTTTATTCTGCAGCTGGTGTAATTTTCTATAAAAAATTCAATTCAATATGGGAACTCAGAGACATTCTCTTGTTGTATGGAAAGCCCCCATAAATTCCATGTTCTGCTTGTGTGATTTCCTAATTGATTTTTCCCAAAAATCTGCACAAAGATACAAATTTAGGCATCCCCTACAATAAGAATTTCAGTTTTAGAGAGATTTACCCTAAAGTGTCAAGTACATGCAGACAACACAGCTATCCGCATCAGAACATGAATATTTCCCCGGGTAATTATATCGTCCTGCCCCCTCCCATTCAGGAGTTTGCAAAAGAGATGGTAATACAAGTTTCAATTTCTTTAGAACAGTCAAACATAGTAATCTGCAACAAAATATGTTAAATACCTTGCAAAAAAATTGCAGTTACATTTTGCATATCTTTAACTTCAGCTCATTGCCACATATGCATGCCTTGTGGCCTGTGTAGCAGTTGAGGCTTTGACGTATGTTGCAGAGCTGTTACTAGCAGCTGTTTTAATACTGGTTGACAAAAACAAATGTTCTTGCTCAGTGCTTGTTAAAATTTGAATCAACACTGCATCAAGCTTATTAGCCAGAAGTTTGAGGTTTCAGATAGACAGCTGACAACCTTGCACTTAAACACCCCAGGGCACTTTCAACTATTAGGTCTTCAGGAGTCTTCTTTAGTGGTTTAGACAGGTGTTTGCTCGATGCGGTTGTATTTGTCTTGCACTGGTCACAATGCATCATGGAATATCTGATTTCATGTTGTTGTACTCCAAACTTCTGGGAAACACATTTCAAGCACTTGCAAAAAGCCCCTAACAGCAGTCCTATTCACTTTTATGGAAACGATTCAACAACAGACAGCCCTAAGGCACCGCACCACAGACACATACCAATACAAAAAAGGATTTCAACCACTCTCACGCATTTGAATAACCAGGGCATAGGGGCGGTTGAGCACTGGTTGATAACTGTAACTTGCTATACCTAGCTGTAGAGAAGCTCTTCGTAATGTATCTATTTGCAAATTTTTCTGCTGTGCTGTAACTTTTAGGGCAAATATAAAACTTTTAATGGTTGTACAATATTGTAGAAAAGAAAAAAAAACATATATAATACAAAAGCAATATTTAAAAAATATTGCTACACTTGATAAATGAAGCATTTTTGGTGTAAAGACACTATAAAATAGTTTCACATAAAACCTGTTAATAAAAAAATAAATTTGCACAAAAACAAAACAGTTGAAATTCTCCACTTGGTACATATTGATCGTTGTACATTGTAACACTTAGTAAAGCTGGGTGGGTTTTTCCACCCCAATTCACCTGGTCTTGAGTTTCCTTTTTTTCTTTTCTTTCTAAGTTTTCACTATGTAATATTACAGTTATTGATATGTTTTGTTCTTTTTTCTTTGAGTTCTTTTTCTTGATGCCTTATTCTACCTGTGTGTGGTTTTATTTTGCATTTTATTTACTGCATTTGTCTCTATTCTTTAAACTAAATAAATTATACCAAATATATCAAAAACAGGAGGATTCATTCAGCAGTTAACCTATACAAAAGAAATACCTTCAAATTTAGGCAAAATTGCATAGAATCAGTGAAAACTGTGTTCAGATTCTCAGGAGGGAGGTTTGATATTTAATCTTCCTTTTTATGTGCAAAACTACATTTAATTATGACATCCACAGGACAAAATGATTATTGGGCAATGGAAAATATTCTGTGCATGCATCTCCTGTGAAAGCACCACCTAAGTGACAATTGTACAGGGACCTGACACTTATTAGAACTGCATTCCTTTCCGTTTAATATTTTCCATCTCAGAAATTATTTGGATCAGTTAAATTATGTGTCAGCCATTCATGCTTTCCCTATAAATCAATTTTCCAGATAAAAGAGCAGTTGAAATTCCACATAAATGAACTTGCCCATTAAAAAATATTTCTGGTCTACTGGATATTGTTTAAAATTTGGTGGTGTTGAAAATGCTTAAATACCACAACAATGTTTCTCAACCAAGGTTCTTCCAGAGGTTGCAAGGGGTTCCTTAAGCAATGAGCAGTTTGTGACTCTCAGGCCAGTTTACCTGACACCAATCTTCTTGGCTATCCATAGGGGTGACATTCTTTCCACTGGCCAGCAATGTAAGAGTCATCCTTCTTACTGACTACCGCACTAATTTACGGTGAGCTTCAGATATAGTAATTATACAGGGATTACAGGGATACTCTGAGGATCTCAAAGTTATTTCAAGGGGTCCCCCATGTTAAAAAGGTTAGGAAACACTCTACTACACCTTGAAAATATTATAGCATGAAAATAACTAATTAGCTAAATTGCTTTTGGTACATCCAAAGGTTAACCACAAATTGTAAACACACAATATTAAGTACACACATGTTATAGCTGGTAGTAGGTAATCACGTTCTGGTGCTGTTCTGTAACTCTGAGGATGTCTGTCATCCATCTATATCAAATGTAGGGATTAGGAAAGCCATTTAGAGGACTGGTGAAAGGTCCTTAATATTACAAAAAAAAATGCAGCTGAATGTGACTACCATATCCTAGATAACTGAGACCAATCACAGACACGCAAATATTATAAAGTTTTGAATATTGATGATTGTTCAATAGAGATATAGTACTACCTTATTTTAGTCATGGTAGAAAAATCTAATGTCTAAACTTCTGACCTTAAACCTCTTTAAGTTCCTCTTTTTTTAGTATGTTGTATGTTGTTGAGTTAGTTAAGATGGGTCACTTTCTCTTAAATAAACTTTTGTGAATTATTGATGGTCACCAGTAGATAGCACTGTATCCTCATAAAAAGAGTGTAACAAACTCTTGACTCTGAGTTATGTCTGAGTTTGTTACACACTTTACATGAAGACACTGTACTACCTACCGGTGTGACCTGAGTGAATCCATTTCTTGGTTTATACTTGAGTGTATATGGTATGTGCATATCACTATTTCCATACAGTCAAAAAAAGCAAGTGAGTAATTTAAAATTTAAAAATGAGTGGATGGGAACAACCATATGTAGCAGTGCTAGTTTAGAGAAAATATGTTTATTTTTTAGTGATGTGGCCCCAAGAATCCTTATAACATGAGTTCCAACTTAATTTTTTCCCACATCTTGGAACTTTCAAAATATGTTTTTCAACAGATCACTAATGACTGAATGTAAACATCCTTTGACCTCAAAATGTAATTTTGGCTACTCTATTTAGATTTAGGACCAGAGCACACACAGACAAAAAACAATGGCAGGTAATCAATTTGAAATTTGTATGGGTTAGCAAATACCATAATTAACTGCGACTATCTGCACAAGCATTTTAGATCAAAAACACCCATAAATATTGCTTTCCAGAAATCACAAAATCCCTTCCCAAACCAGAAAATCTTTAGCAGCAGAAAACATTAAAAAAGACTAAAAATAAGCTAATGACTCAATTTAATATAGTATTTTTTTAATTCTATAAAACAATGGCTGATCTAAAGATTCTAGATGGATGGCACAGCACAGTAACATTTAATCCAACTCCTACTCGTTATAGTTTATTAACATTGCATATTGACATTTTCTCATCTGTTATTCTCCCACCACTGGAACCTACCATACTTTGCTAATACATGTTAATCCCCCCTAAAGTCCACTTAACATTCCCTGTGAAATTACTTTTCTGCCCTCTCTCATACATTGGAATTAATGTTTTTTTTCATTATATGATGTGTTGGTTATATTAAAAAAATCAAGCTGAGTATAAGGTTTAATCATGAAGGGAGAATTCTAATTAGGTGAACAAAACACATAATTGGTTAGAAACTATGGAGCCAATATATCTAAATCATTACTGCCGCTGTACATTTTCTGTCCATGGTTTTTATTGATGTCAAGATAAAACCATATTCCTTCGCTTTCTAAAAGGGCCTAAGAAAAAAATATCCAAACCCTCTTTTCCCTTTCAATTCACCTATTATTATTGAGTGTGTAAAATGTGCCTGTTAAGGTTATACCTACCTTCCATATCCGCTTGTGATGATGTGATACTCCTTCCAGTTAGATCCTTGGGAATAGAAAAGAGAAAGATATGGGGGGGGGGGGGGGGTATGATTTTACAATGGATTGGAGTGTCTTCTTGCAGGGTTTTATTAGAATAATGGTGGTATTGCACCCAGCCATGTGGAAGATAGGTAAGTAATAAACTAAGAGCATGCTTGGGCCTGAGATTTTCTCACGCATTTTCGAATAGTTTTACTGCCCAAAAACACTTGCAACAAAGTTAACATTAGACAGGTTAGGACCCGTCATTATCCTTCACTTGACAGGAGACTGCAGCCACATTTTATATCTACTAACAGTACCAGTATGTACCTTTAACTGCACAATCTACTTAATGCTGCATTATGGTTATCCCCAAAGGATGTTTCATACACATAATTTTGCCTTTGTTTAAACTACTTCCTCGTCCATAAATAATTACCCTTATTGTGGCAGTGCTGTTTTCCCCTACCTGAATTCTTAAATGGGGTATTAGTCTGGTTCAGACCAATGCTCAAGGCATAGAGCCTGGCATCCCCACAGAAACTGAATTTTTTTTTTGGATTCCAGTAAAATAATTATTAGCTAAATAAAGTACAAACTTTAGAGTATACTAAAAAGGTGTCTAAAATATTGCTTGAAAAAAAAACTATATGATGAAGATAAATTATTTTATTTACTTGCTAATACCATTCCCATACTTTTTTTTATGGAAATATAATAGTAATGCTTATTGTAATTGAAATATAATTGTAATTTTACATAAAGGAGAAATTGTAAAATAAAATTGATCTGGAAGGAAAAGGGGAAAGATAGGCTTTTTTTGACGGCACAAGGAAAAAGATAAAACAAAGCTATAGTGTAGCAAAGGTGTCATTTATCCACACTGTACAACTGACTAAAAAGTCACAAGACCGGGCACTAGAGGGTAGTTAGTTAACCTCTAGTGCCCGGGGATCACAGTGGAACTGCAGATGAACTCCCAATGGAGTTTCTCCATTGAGAGTTCATCTGGAGTCACAGCTGATTGAAAGCACTTGCATGCCTCCTATTGGCTGTGACCGCAAGTTCCCACGCTCCCTGGGCTGTACTTATCGATGATAAGTACTGCTCGGTGACCATGGGAACCGAACTCAGATGAACTCTCAATAGAGAAAACCCACTGAGAGTTTTTTTTTTTAAACATATTTTTAAACACGAACTCGCAAAGTCAAATTTAGTGTTTTTCGGGTCGGGCTGCCCGAATTCGAACCGCCACTTTTGTGTGGAATATAGGGACAACCCAAATTCGAACACCAACACTAGTCATCAGTCTTGACAAAGTTATTGCTACATCAATCTTTGTTTTTTTCTCCTTGGGGTAAAAATAATGTGAAAAGGAACCTTAAGCTCCACCTACTGGTTGGATTTAAAAATATACAATAAGTATATGCAAAATACAATTTTACTGGGGAACAATTTTGAACAAATCTTTTGTTGACTTCAATTTTGAAGCTTATTTACACTAAAATAGGTATGCTGATTATGAAAGCTCAGAGTGCAGGTAGTTTTCTTCTATCACATCAGGTTCTTTCTCTACCCCTTATATTAATGTAATTACTGTAGCATGGATTTATATAGGCTTTTCATTTACACGCAGGTTGTGCGCTGCCCTATGCGGTGAATAAGCAAAATTTATTTTTCTACTTGCACACAAATTTCCTTTCTTTCCGATCATGTCTGGCTCTGCTGTTTCTCGTGGTAAGTGCCTAAACAAGCCTGATTCATTTTGTTATATCTGTGGCAGTTTCAGCATTCCCAGTCAAAGGGTGAACATCAGCACATTTGTAGAACAAGCCTATTTGGCATATTTCAAAGTTAAACTTGGTGATCAAGATAAGTCTTGGGCCCCTTATAAGGTGTGCATAAAGTGTGTCGAGGGTTTATGGATGTGGACAAAGGGAACACGTGATAAGATGTCATTTGCTATACCTATGGTTTAGTGAGAGCCAGGAGATCATTTCAGTGACTGTTACTTTTGTATAGTGAAAACTTCAGGATATAACAAGAAAAACTAATGTAACATAGAGTATCCTAGTCTACCATCAGCTATAGGCCCAGTGGCTCATTCAGATGAAATTCAGAGCCAGTTTCCGTTACACTACCCTCTCTTGAACAACATGATTATTGTGATGAACTAGGTGACAACAATGATGAAGAGTTTGAAATTGAAGAGGACTCTGCTCGCAAGAAATTTTATCAGCACGAGTTGAGTGATTTGGCGCGTGATTTGGGACTATCGAAGAAGGCTTCAGAACTCCTAGCATCAAGACTGCGTGAGAACTACTTACTTGAAAAAGGAACAAAGGTATAGTACTTTCGAACCAGGGAAATTGCATTTCTGCAGAACTTTAGAACTGACAGTGGCCTTGTGTATTGCCTTAACATACCTGGTTTAATGGAGTAATTGGGAGTTCCAATCTATAACTCAACTGAAATGGTATGCTTCCTTCTTGGTCAGCAATGCGTTATCTGTGCATGTGGAACAGCAGAGCTTAAGAGAGGCATTGGGTGGAAAGGAACTGGCCTCCAAGATCTGCCCTAAAACCAGGTGATTCAAACATTCTACATGAGCCACAAGTTGATAGAAAGAACATTATAATCCCTCCTGTGCACATGAAACTGATGAACCAAATCGTTAAAACTATGTGAAGGAGACTTTTTAAAGTAATTAATTGTGGCATTTCCTAGCCTGTCATTTGAAAAAAAAAGCCAGTGTGTTTGATGAGAGGTCCACAGATTCGGCATCTCATCAAAGATGAACATTTCATCAGGACAATGTCAGAAGTCGAAAAGAATGCTTGGTTATAATTCAAAACCATTGGCAAGGACAATCTTGGAAACATACAAGCAAATAATTACACAGAAACTGTCCAGAAACTCTTGGAGAACTACAATATGCTTGGTTGCAATATGAGCATCAATGTGCATTTTCTGCATAGCCATCTTTCTAACTTCCCAGAAAACCTTGGTGCAGTCAGTGATGAGAAAAGTGAACTATTCCACAAAGATTTGGAGGTCATGGAAGGACGGTATCGGTAGATGGGATGTACATAAGATGGCTGACTATTGTTGGAGCATTCGGCGGGATTGTCCTAACACTGAACACTCCAGGAAATGCTATAAGTGTTCATTTTTTACCTTAACCCCTTACCCAATTAATTTTCAAATGTTTTACTGTAAAACAAATGTCAGAGTAAAAATAAATCCTTGGTAGGAACAAAAGAAATTTAAATAAACAGTAGATTGAAGTTTTTAATTTCATTATTTTTTCATTGTATGTAAAATGTTTTTTGACAAAAATGGAGGATACCCCGTATCATAAAAACTGGATGTGATAGCAAAAAACGGGTAATTTCTGGATTCACCACACAAAAAATTATTAAAAACAAGTGTAAGGTCTAACTCAAAAAAAAAAGCCTTCCCCAGTGCATTTAATATTTTTTAGGAAATAAAAAATATGTATAAAACCACCATGCACCAATTTAAATAAATACTCATGCTACAGCAAAACTAAATAAATAAATAAAAAAAAATCCAATTTTATTTTCCTATTTTTGTAGTTGTACATTTCAGTTTACAATTGTGTCTCATCTCACATCAAGACTGAAGCATTTCTCTCCTTTTCTATTGTTCTAAATAAAAGCAGAATTTTACCATTTGGGATCACTTTGTGAAAAACTGGAAACAAAGCAGGAAATTATTCAACTGTAGTAACTGAAAAAACCTAAGGGGCTTAATAAAAAAAACTTAATTGCAGACCAGATATGTATTATGACCTACATTTTTTTCTACTGCACAATTCTTTCGATGGGGCTAGCCAAGTTAATTATTAATTAAAATATAGTTGCTTCGGGTAACTGAAATCCATGCAAAAATTATTTTGGTGACTTTTTCTGTTCTTTATATTCATTAGTATGCAGTAATATTTCTTTCTAAAAAACAATTAGAAACTTACAAGCTATTGTCATTTTATTCATTAATGATGATGATATTTTTCTGTGCTCTTAGCAAGTTATATATAGTGGATCATTACCAATAAATGAATAAAAAAAAGAAAAGAGTAACCTGAATAAAAATCAGGATATTAATATATATATGCGGTATATTTACTGAATATATCACACAGTTCATTAAATAAATATATATGTTTATATATACACACACATTGTATATATTATTCAAATGAGCTCTTCTACTTACTGAAAATTTTCTTTGTTCATTTAATAAAGTATCAATCATTTCCTATTACTTTTTGTGTGCTTACTTAATGTGTTGCCTTATTATTTCCCTTCCTTCTATTATTTTATTTTCTCAATTAAGTTAAATTGACATGTGAGACTGAGAGCTCCGCTAATGCTGTCATACATAATGTTTCAGGTCAGGAGAACAAAATAGACTGCTGTAATTTCCAGTCATTACAGCACATTAAATGTATATAATATGTAACTTCACCTAGTAATTTAGGCAACCTGGTGGTTTTGACATTTTAGAACATTGTAATATATTATTTCTACTTTATGTGGCTAAGGAGATACAAATGCAGTTTATTTTTACCGGAAATAATGACAAAAGAATATGTACCTATTCAGAAAGGCTTCTTGGCATATATAACCATATTTACTGCTTGGATAGAACAGGCAGAATGCACTTGCCCCCTATTTTTATAGTTCTCAGCACAGAGATGAAGAGTTGTAGCTAACTGGCATGTTCCCCACCATTTTTTTCTATGTTTTGTACAAAACAGTAACATACTTCCTTAGCTAGAGAAAATGCTTGTTCTTGTTAGGATAACTTGGGCCGACTAAACTTGTTACCTTAAAATGAGGCGGCAAACAATACTTTTTTGGTATTGTTGCCAGTAATCCTTTGATTTTCTGGGCCTGATTTATTAAAGCTCTTCAAGATTGGGGAAGATAGACTATCATGAAAGAACCTGGGTGATCCAGCAAACCTGGAATACATTTCTTAAATTAATTTGCTATTAATTGGCAAATGCTTTCAATCCCGAACCAGATCCATTTGCTGAATCATCAAGGTTCTCCAGTGATAGTCTTTCTTCTCCAGTCTTGGAGAGCTTTATTAAATCAGGCCCTTTGTGTGTGCTGACTGTATTTAGCATTGTTCTTAGCTCTCGAGGGACCACGAAACACCTTTTTTGCTACAATTATAGACAGTGGGAGGTAGACTGTAGTGCACAGAGGAAGCAATAGTAACTGAGAACACTAAGCACAGAAGGTCCAGGAAGTTCTCATCTTACAATATTCCCAGCAGGGTCAACATGTAGTTTTAGTACCTATTAAACATATAAGAAAACTATTTCAATTGTATTTTTCAGACTAAAAGGTAGAAATGATGGAAATGTGTGTATACCTAGAATGGATTATGACCTTATTAATTTGGGATAGGTGTAGTCCTGCAAGTCTTGATCTATTACAGAAGTCAGTCTTGTTTGTGTGAACACCGGTAGACAAATTTATTTCAGATTCAGTATCAGTGTTTTCCTGTTTATATAAGGGCATATGAAAGTTTGAAGTCAGAAGGCAAGGTAAAAATTTAAATCTGATCTGCATCAAGGTTCTAACCTCACCTCGGGAAAGAATGGCCCCAGTAAGCAGCATAACAACCTGCCAGGTATTATTTTAATGAAGCCAAAGCAGAGCAGCAAAGATACTGATTGTTAGCTATTGTGTTGTTCTTTGTGTTTTACTCCTTGAACTGTTTTCTGAAATTGCCTGGAGAATCCTGTTAGGTGGTGTGTTTGCGAAGCAGAGGAGCAACGGCTAGTGGAAACCTGAATCCATCCAATTAGCAGGAAAATGTGCATTCTACTAAGACCACTTTGAAACCCAAAGAATTGTTTGTTAATTTATTATTATACATGCATTTCAAAGCTAAAAAAAATATTTTATTACAGCTCTGTATTGATTTACAATACTTTTTTTGAACCAGAGAAAGTTTACATAACTGCCTTCTCTAACAGTATATTATTTCTGAATGGGCACACATCAAAAACAGAAAAACTAAAAGCAGGAGGCAAGCGAGGAGTGGTTTGGGGTGGATCACACTATCAGCATGCAACTCATTGATTAGTGTGATGATCTGCCACACATTCTGAAAGCACCTCAATGCACCTTCTACAATACACTATAGTGCATGCTTCTCAAAGGAGAAACCCTTGAAATAGGCAACCCCTGCTATCATATCATATGTGTGAATGAGCCCAAATGGATTATAAGGGGTCAAAAAAGGGGTATTGATTTAGTTTTGCTCAATGCATTTCCCAGATAAATAATTTAGGTAAACACACATTTCATATCAACACATACAGCAATAAACAGTGTAACCATATATATTTAAGAAATAAAGTGAATGCTAACAGGAAGCCACTATTCTAATTTTTCATTAATGCACAAGGATGATATTAATACAAATTTGTACAATATTAAAAATAAAACTGTTTTCTACTTCAGAAGCTGTTTTAACGTATGTTATGTACAGATCAAAAGGCACTTCTTTAATCGTCACATAAAAAACAACCAGTCTCAATACACAAAGCTTTAACATCAGTCAAACAACTCTATTTTCAGCCAAACTTTATGAGACACAACTGGAAATAACTGTCACTTTCCTGAAAATATGAATACTTATCCTAGTGTGTTAGCTTTGTATATTGATAATATTGCAAGAATAATGTTTTAATTTTTAATAGGTAGGGAAACACTGATAGGTTCATTTACATAGAAATCAATGTCTATACTCTTGCAGCAAAGATCTAGTCACTTTGCTGGCTACACAAGCCAATGTCGGCTATTGAGGAATACAGCGGTGAGCGTTCCTTCTCACTAGTAGTCATCAGGAGGCAGGACTGCCCCAACACAATCAATTATAAAGAAATTTTAACACCATCAATAACCACTGTACAAACTGGACTGTAAGCCTGCTATTAAAAATGTACAGCAATGAGCATTATTATTGGCTAGTGGCTGTTAACAGCAGTCCCCCCAACCACCAGACATTGGGAAAGCTCACCGTCATATTACTTGACAATCTGCTTACAACCCATTCTGCTGCCTGCTGTGTACAAACTCATTGAAGGTTGCCAGGAAAAAGGGGATTATTGCATTCTCTTGTAATCGGAAAATCAATACTTGTTCACTTATTTTTTGGTTTTTGGAATTTGCATCAACAGTGGTACAGTGTTAGGCACATTTTAGTTCTAAGTTCTGGAATTACAGGATTACTCTAAGAAATTGATTCATTTGTCTTAAAAAATCTTTTAACATTTTGTTTCAACAGTAGACCTATATTAATGTGTTCACACAAAGCTTATAGCCTTGGTAAAAAAGCACAATAAACACTAGTGGTACATTATTTATTATGGGCACCATTCCAGCCTGACTGTTAACATAACTTTATAAAGTGGAGCTCCAGCTATATATAGTCTAATTGTTCTTTTTTGGTGTTATATCTTTCTTTCAGGTTTTATCTGGCTGTGTCCCTACTGGGAGGTTTCTCTTTTATTGTCTGTCTCCATGAATTATAGCATGTAAAAAGAAATCTTTTTTTGACAGTTGTCATTTATATAAGTACTGATTTTTGGGAAACTCAAACTGTTGACCTTCTCAACAGGGACAAAATGGAGCAATAAAACAGCCATACCATCTCAAAAAAAACATGTTTTGATTCCACTGAATGGTAATCTCTGAATACAGGCCCACATTAAAGATATATATTATTCATGTTGTCAATAAAGAAACTCAATATGTGCTTACATTAAGAATTCTAATTGATTATGGTATGGGTAATAAAATGATCCTTGTTTTCAGATATATATATGATTATATTTCTGGCTTACTTACTATACTCACCATGCTAATGGTTGAACCCAACACAAATTACCATTATAAAGAGGAAGCACATTTAATATTCAAAACGCATGACAACCTGAAGTAAACCTCTTTAACAAACATATTCATTGACCCTTTAACTCTCTAACCAATTAACACTAATATAACACCAAAACTAATTACATGCTTTGAATGAATATTTAAAAATGCTTTTGATTTACCTCCTGTACAGTGACGACAAGTCAATGGAATTATATGATAATTGGCTCATGTCTATCTAAAAAAAAAATGGGAAAATCAAAAATAAACTCAAGTGTAGCACCAAATGTCCTTGGATGTTGACCTAAAATATATGTACATTAGCACTAAAGCAAACTAACAAGAAATAATAATTGTGACTTTAACATAACCTACAGTGTGAATATACTAATAAAGTCATAAAAGATGCAATATGTTCCACACAGAATGTGCTAGCTCAATATTTTTCTTTCTCCATTGATATGAGGAGCTCTGAGACACAGTTATTAAAATGTAGAATATCTTATAAGATAAGCATATTCTCAAACACAGCTGATGAGTAAATCTAAATATAGATGAAATATATGTGCAACTAGCAGAAAATGTGTTTTATTTTATTGGAAAGCATGGTCTTAAAAAGCCCAACTACAGGATCACTCCCTCCACCACCTAAATAGATATTTCTTCTTGTGGCCCCCACCAGCAGTGCTTCATGCTTTTACTATTCATCTTTTCTGTAGTTTTTAGAATAACCATGTAACATGCAGAGTCCTCTTTTCTAGGTTAGACAGCCTTCACTGGTGCAAAAAGAAGAAGCGACAGGATGACCTTGGTAACACTTAATGCCACCAATACATTGAAAATGAAGGGCAACGTGTTGATATACCTCTTAGTGGGTCAAGGTCATGATTTTCTGCATTCACAATGTTCTCAGAATTCAACAATGAGAGACACTGGGTGTTATAGCAAATAAAACTTTTTAGCAAATCAAACTTTAGTCCAGAGTTGAAATATACATGATCTATCTGCAGCAAAGTGTTGGATATAAAAATTAGTGTTTCCAACCATTGGTAGTTTTTAGCAGTGCTACCAATAGTGAACAGAAACCCATTACCATTTGTGAGTTATGAGATCTGTAATAATACAATAATTCTAAAGTTATAAAAATATTTGATATTGTCTATAAAACTCAGCTGTTATGAAATGCTTTATTATGTTATTATTGTAAAGAAAAGATTACAGTTGCAGTCTTCAAATTCCTTTAACACTAAGAACTGAGAATACAGACAGATCTTTCTGTCTACGTGCCTACTTCTACACTTGACCTTAAAAAAGAAGATAACCTTCTTACTACTTAAGCAGCTAACCATAATAGATGCAGTTATATTTAGCTCTTGAATTATTTTTCCATGACCTTTCTAAATGTTTTTTTCTAGTTGCAAGTTTTGTGGTAGAAATCATAAAACAATGAAACTGTTAAACTCTTCATATAAAGTGGTGTTTGCCTAGGCACTGATCACCTGCTTTTCTTGTTTCCAGTTTTGAAGTATGTAAGGGCAGATGATGAGCACCTTAACATCATAGTAAGCGGAGGCAGAATATTATCTGGGGTCCTTTATACAGTATTTCCTTACATCAACATTGCATGTTCTCTTTAAACATTTCTGCTGCTACTGCTCGAAAAGGTAAAAGATTATTTTTAAGTTGGTTGGAAAGTAAAGAAAATAATGTGAGCTAACAGCTGGCAAATACAGCAAGAGAGGAACTGGGCCTGGACACCCCTGGCATCACTGTCCACAAAACCACTGGAGGTTCATCTCTTCCAATCCATGCAATGAAAATAAAAGAATTGCCTGCCACAGTACATGGCAGAGACAAAATTGCCTTATTGGTGATTTGCAGCACACATTTGCTTTAAAATAATTCCATATCATAAATCTGCATAAAACTTGGGTTTTGAATTTCTTGAATGATAGACTCTTGTGATTGTTCTATTGTGAAAAAAAAAATGATATAAACAAATATTTACGTTCTACACTGGCACAACTTTTTCCTTTTGGATAGATTCAGGGATTAAGGAATAAATCTGTCTGTGTAGCTGTTGGTGAGACTCTATTTGTCCTGATGACCACTGTCAATGGTACTGATAGTGAGAAGACACTTGAAATCTTTAAGTTCACCATAGACAGAAACAGGAAATTGTGGATTTTGGAGACAGGGTGCCAAATCTCAACAGGGAGACAAATCCAGTAGACAAAAAACCTTTACTTGTGTCTTTAACCATTATGTCACACCATATGGAAAACAAAGGTTTTGGCTTTAGATTTAGAGTTATTTTAAGGAAATATTTTTTTTAAAGTATGACATGTTTTTCTTTAGGTATTTTAAACCAGTTTCTTGGTTATGATAATTCCATGTTGAATTAACACATGCAGTATAAGCATAAAAATAACACAATTTCCCACATGGAAAACTTCCTGGTGTGAAAAATTATTGTGTTAAACAGGTGTATCTATACCCGGAAATGTCTATTTTATTCCGTTAGTTAAATTTCCCATCACTTCTTTTTTATGTTCTGGAGACAGAATTTACCAGATATAAAGTAAAGGAAAGTCTGAACCAGGGAAAGTCAAAGCTAAAAAAAAAAAGTTGGAGAATCTCTTCAATGGAGCCTTTGGTGTCAGTAAAATATCTCTTCTTCTACCCAAAACCTAAAGAAAACATAACACCCAAATACTTTCATCTAAAACAACCATTGTCAATGTTCCGAAGCTAAAAGCAATATACAAAAATAAATGACGTAAGATTTGTACAGCTAGAGCTTCATACAACCCAACACCCCAAAACACTACAAACAAAAAATTGGCAATCTAATTGTCTTTACAACAATTTCCCAGAACACACAAATATAAATATTTATTAAAAATAAAAATGACTGTTTAATTTGCATTTAAATCTGGTCAAAGACCTTCTGTGAACTGTGGCCCCTAAAGACTGTAAAAGCTTGATTGATCAATATTGATAATTTATCTCAGATGGAAGTACTTCCAATTCCAATCAAATTTCCAATTGTATGTACGCAAATTTTGTGCACACATGATACAGCTTGCATACATTCAAATAAAAAACACCTCCAATCTATACACAAATGCTTGAAACCCAAAAAACTCAACTATTGCAAATTAATCAGCTCAAGTCTTACAATGTTCTCGTTTTTGTAAAAGCTGCATACCGAATTACAATTGTAAAACATGACATCCACATGAACAATCAAGCAATGATTGTTTTCTGCTGCAGGTTGTGCTATTTTAATTGCCCAGCAGATCAATATACTATAACTAAATATAATCTCCTTGACATCACAACAAAATGACAGCAAAACGTAACAACATTACTCTCTCACATACATGTAATGAGATTTAAAAACATGGCAAAAAACCTACAATTTTGAACAAAATGCGATTTCAAAGCTATTTACCATTTTGCCCCAGAGCAGTAATAAAACAGATGTGTTTTGCTGAGGTTTCAGCCTATTCTGACTTTTATTGCCATGTTTCTGTTTCTTTAGACCAAATCAGACTTGACACATAACACCAGCAGCATTTTCTGTGAAAATATCTGTAGTGTGTACATGAAATAAAACTTTAGTTGCCAAAGTTTATATCCATAAAACATTTTTTTAAATGTCTTTTAAGCCAATATGTAAAACATTAAACATTGTCAATCCGTGGCACAAGCATGGAAAGAGATGATGTTACTCTTTTACATAGAACCTTGCATTTTTGTATATTTTGAAAAAAAAAATGTATAAAGCGAGAAAGGTAGAGAGTAAGGGGCAACAGAAAAAAAAAAAAAAAAAAAATCACTTTTGCTAGAAGAATGATATAACATTTAGAACCAACAAAAGCAATAGATGTCATTTAAATATTTTTTCCCAAAATTCATTTTAGTCTGCAGTTACTTTTATTTTATATAATTGCCAAATAATTCAAATGTTGCCTCCTTAAAAACAACAGGTGGATTTCTGTGCATGGAACACCTGCAGAAATCTCAAGTCTAGTTCATATAATTAGCTTCTTCTTTCCTAAAGTGCTGGAAGTCAAAATTATAGGCACCCTCTTAATCTGAAGGAGCATGTTTGCTAGAATGCTTTTTTGGACCTCGTAGCACAAATTGCCTCTCCTTTACCTCCTTTATTTACTTTGGTTTTTTTTTCTATGGAAAGCAGCAACATCATAGCACACAGTTATGCACTTACCTTGCACTGTGCCTAAACAAATAGTACATGTCCGATTATTACTGCATTGTGGGTAGGTCAGCCATTTTCACACTTTTACTGCCAGAACAATTTTTGCACCTTAATTCACTTTATATTTTTGAAAACCAGAGCGCCCAAACAATACAACCTGGTAGCTGAAATATTTTATGTTCACATTCATTTAGATGCACGGAAACACAAAAAAATATCCAGTAAAGAAGTGCCAGATTTTGTGAAGAATTGCAATTACTTAAAGTTGCAAAACAGCAACAAACTACAATGCTCAAAAATTTCAATTGAGTTTAGAGTTACCTATAAATAATAACTGTAGAATTATTTCACAATCATTTATGTTTGTATGTGTACACAGACACAGGTGTACCTTAGATGAAAGTGCTTTCATTGTTTTTTTTTTTCAATTGCCTTTAATACTATTAGAAGCCCCCTATGTGACATCACCTGTACCTTCTGTAATAATGGATCTGTCTGGTTCCAATTTTTTATTTCTAAAGTTTAAATCTGATTTAAGTCTTGACAAATTCACTATTTAAACTATATTAGCTATTTCACCTAATCTCTGTTAAAATGTAATAATCATTTGGAAATGTAGATTTCATAAACAGTGGTAAAAATAATCTGCAGTGTAAACAATTGCTTCTACTATGTTTCCATTCTGTGTCCTTGAAAACTATGTTTTAGGGTTTTAAGTGAGTCACTACAAAAATAAAGTGGTTTAGGATGTTCTTGAAAAAAAAACAGAAAAAAAATAGATTTTGTGTTGAAAAGCTGCATCTTCCATTTTAAATTCCCACTGCGGCACAACATGCCGATAGCTCACATCAGTACATAGTGGTGCATTAAAACTCAGGTCCGCTATGATGAATCAATGATGTTTCTTGGGTTGCCACTATTAAAATGAAAAAGTGAAAATCTGCACCTAAAGTACCCCCTAGTATAATGACAATATATCAAGAAAGCCTTGACCTGTACATCTGTGCCTTTAAATACATTGATTCTAACAGTAAATTATGCAAATACAAGAAATATTGTTGAATGATTCCCTGTATTATTAAAAATATATTTTTTTAAAACAAGCGAGAAACACCCTAACCCTGTCAGGTCTGTAAAATCACCTGTATGTTACCCTTATCATAGGCTGAAAATGTATACTTATAAAGCAGCAGATATGCCAAAAACTGGCACAAATGAATTCTTAGACTGCAGGCTATGTGCTATAAAATGTTACCAGTGCATTTATTCCTTATTTTTATTTATTCCCCTAAGATTTACTTTAGCTTTCCTTTTGAGTTAGCCATTAACTAATGGGAGTTGTGTGCAATATGTTAAATCTTTTATTGAGTTTAAATTCTGCTGTTTCCATGGCAACTGTCCCCTTTTGACACTTTTTAACAATTGCTAATCTCCTGACAACTGTATGTACAAGAATGTTTTTATCTACAATGCTTTACATCATAAATGATGATGACAATGTGCAGTAATTTGTATGAAGCTATAAAAAGAAGAATAACAATTATACAGTTATAATAAATAAATAAGGGCAAAAGAAAGGAACATTCAGGTTATAAAAAAGGACTTGTGGGATTTTGGATAAACCACAAAAATAAGCCCATTGATTTTTATGTCATGCTGACAATTAGTAATGATAATGAGCTGCTAGAAACGTATACCTTGAGCCTATATGTGATACTTATTATAAAAAAAACATAATTACACTGGTCAACAAACATTTTCTTGCCAAAAAGATTAAAGTCATTTTAGGGTATGTTTCATGCATAGATTCCAAATGGTATTGGTTTTGCTAGATTGGCTCTAGTTTTTGAAATAATGACCTCAATAATAACCTCATAGAAAACTAATGAAACATGAAAATTAAGCAAAATTAAACTAGATATGCCTACGTATACAAAATTAAATTTTTGAAATACCTAATGTCAATATATTCTATATTCAGTATATTTACAGAACTAATCACAAAGAAGTCATTGAAAAACTCTGTATGATTTCTTTTTATGCTGATTATCAGGACATGCTGAATATCAGGCTCCAGCAGTAGTCTGCCATCATTTGTCTATCCCATCTGCCCTGATACCTTTCTTCCATCGCCTTTATATCTTGATGGAACCTCTCCCCATGTTCCTCACTGAAATCGCCAAGGTTTTCTGGAATTTTTTTGCAAATGGCTATGGAGATAGTGTACATTTATGCTCATAGTAGCACCCAAATTTTAAAAGTTTGAGAGCAAGTTTTGTACCAGTTCTTCATAATTTTGTGCTTTATTGTTACCCAAGAAGTTCTTGACAACCATGACATAGCTGTGCCAGACAGAAGCTTCAGTATCAAAGATTCCTGCATTTAATTTTTCAGTACTCAATCCAGTGAAGATTCTACGAATGTATTTGAAGCAATCACCATCCTTGTTCAGAGCTCTAACAATTGCTTCATTAATCCCAACTTTATGTAGAATGGAGGGAGAATGATTTTTATTTGTCAACCATTCGCTCGTAAATGATGTTCGCTGCACCTTTTTCATGTTTACCCTTGGAGGCCATGTCACTTTTTTTTTGCTTCACTATCCCACAAGCAGATGAAACATGCGTACTTTGTGTATTCACTTTGCTGTCCAGGTAGAACGTTCACCATTTTCAAATCAACACATATGGACCATTGGTGTTCATGATAGCAAAGCTTTTGTAAGACCATTTTGATGTTTTCATATTCTTCTTTAGGTTTTGTTGAGTGACCAATTGGAATTGATGCATAGCAGTTTCCATTATGCAATAAAACAGATTTCAAACTTTGAGTGGAACGGTCTATGGAAAGCCGCCAGCCTTCTGCTCGGTATTCTGGTACTCCCATATGGGCTAGTAGTCCAGGGATGTTACAACAGTACACAAAGTCTCCATCTTCACTGAAATATGGTAAGAGTGTCACCTTTCTTGTCCCATAAACCATTATTTTAACTTCCGGTCTAAGACAGTTCTTTTCTTTCAGCCTGAATGCTAAAAGTTCAGATGCTTGTTTTGACAGACTTAGGTCACGTATTAAATCATTGAGCTCTTATTGGGAGAACTGCTGGTTTGATGAAACTCTTCCTTCATATTCACTTCCACTGCTAACTCCTGGATTACACTCCAAACCCTGTATATCCTCCATGTTGGATACAGGAATATAGGGAGTGTACTGAACACTGGTATGGGAACATCAGCATCATGTGGCACAGGCTGTCTTGCTGATTCTAAATCAGGGTGCTCCCACTTGTTTTTTTTTTTGTAACGATTGAAACCTTTTACATTCACAGCACAAAATTACAATCATTAAGATGATTTTTGGTCTCTCACCATACCATAGGTACGCCAAATTTCAAACTTTTCAGTTTTCCTTTTTTCCACAGTTGTAGACCCTCTACACCATATTATTTTTGATATTTGAAAGTATTTTTTATTTGATAGTTTTTTTTATAAAAACAAAAGTCTACAAAAAGTGGAATTGGCACATAAAGTATGCTTTGGACTGCACTTTGTGCTGAGTTAAATTAAAATTAGATTTTCTTTAAGTGAATTGCAAGCAAGGTCATTATACTAAACACCATGCAATATCTATTGTTTATTGTGAGTGTTCCCATGCTTTCGTGGAGTGTCTTTATAAAGATACAGATTTGTATTCAAAACTAAATGCCATACAGTTTTTGTTGCATCATTATGGTTGTTTAAGTGATAAATAAGGTAGGTCATTTAGTCGTACTGACATGTGCTCATAATGTCTATGGCTGAATTGTATGAATATGGTGGTGGGTATATATACGACCTTGCCTATGCTTGCTTGGGGTTAAGTTGATTGGCTTGGATGGACTTTCCTATTCCACTATTGTTTTCACAAAAACAGCCCATGCCTATAGTGATCCCCCTACATAGAAGCAGACAGGTAAGTTCACATGATATGCCATCTGCCATCTGTTTGTAGGCAACTTTAGTGAACAAAAACCTATGCTAACACAATTATTGAATAATTATAAATGTTGGCTGAGCTGAAGGATTTAAACAATTCCTTAATATTCAAAAATACATCTTGTCCGCAATGTAAAAGCAGAATTTCCTCCTTTTGTCAGGCAGGTCACATTATCTCTACACAATACCTGTAGAGACAGACAGTTGAAAGACACATCAATTAGGATACATTGGAAATGCAGTTAGATAGGATGAATGGATAGTGTGTCAGCAGTTCCTTAAATCCGGAAGAGATATATTCCAGAGAAAGCTCAGAACAGAGGTAAATGCAGGTGTAAAAAAAGAGAAAGAAAAATAGAAATGACAATGAGCTAAGATTTAGTTGTTACACTGCCAATTAAACAGCCAGACATATGTCTATGAGAAGCAGAATAGGAATGATCAAAAAAGAAGTATTATATTTCAAATATTGTTATCAGAGGAACATTAGAAGAAATTTTCTTGATAAAAGGGAGACACAATTGAAACATACTGATCTAAATGGCACGTTTTGAATAGACTGTGTCTGTGAGATAGGCTGTGTCTATGAGATAATTTAAGTTATTAAATAAAATAGGATACAAATTATAAGAATAGTGAGATAGGATCACAGCCAAGCTTTATGTCCATAATATGAAGTTCATGATAGTGTCACAGGTGCTACATGTGTTCTTCAATGACAAACTTCAAAGTGACTTCAAACAGAAGTGGAGTTATCAAGTTTCTGGTAAATAGGGAGACACAATGCCAGACCTTGCTAGATACATCTGGCATAAGCATGAACTGGGTATATTATGTGTGCAAAAAGTATCAAAAAGTATCTGCAAGGTAAACTGAAGTTCTTCTGCTGCTCTCAATAGTCAAAAGATTTCCCACTAGAATAGATTGAAGGCAAATACTTTTAGGTTTGACACTCAGATATGAGATTTGCAGAAACTGTCATATAGATTCAATCCGTTCATTCATTCTGCTTTTCTGTTGTCTTTATAATAGTCTCCAAAATGATTTCTAATACAGTTTTCAAATAACTATAATTTGCTGCCTTGATCACATGGCTTTTCATTAAGTAATTAAATTCATTTTCATAATAATAGCTAAATGGATATGCCTAATGATCAAGAGGTTAAAGACAAACCTAACCTTAAATCAACCCACAAAGTTTTTTTTTCAAAGTGGTTTACATTTACAATTATTCCTGAATCACAAGTTAATGAATATTCCTTTTTCCCCCAAAATATACTGTAAATACACCAACCTTTAGCACACTCAGACATTTTCATATTTTAACTTAGATATGGTCATTATTTTATGCAAAAGAAATGATGATGTGTATTAGATAAATTATAAAAACATCATATAGCGCCACTAAAACAAAAAGATTACTGTGGTTAGGGTCACCTTGGTATATTCTAGTTAGAGAACATGTACCATAATTACAGCTATCAGCAGCCCCATGTATCAGAAAGTTATCTTGCCCCACTAACCATTATCTCATACAAATCCAATGAAAAGTCAACCTGATAAGTCAAATGTACAATACATTTTAAACTTGTCAATACTCTTTCCAATACATAAAGAATAAACCTAAAGTGTATCTAATCTAAGGAAAAAAGCTATAATACAAACACCTACTTTCCAAAAATATTCAATTTCACATATCTTCGTTCCTTTAATGTACACAAGCCGATCAAACACATTTTCAAATTTAAGATTTCATCTTTTTTTGTTTGCTTGTTCCTTAAGTCCATAGAGAATGGTACCTGGATCATTTAATGTATTACCTACATCATTATGTTTCCTTATGTTTGTTTAGCAAAGTTTGTTAATAATTGCTGCATTCTATGGCCCTGATTTATTAGTTTAAAAGTTCTCCAAGGCTGGGAAGGATACAAGACCAAGAGAACCAGAACAATATTATGAAAAAGTCCACTCAATGTGCCTCATTTAACAAAGCTGGATCTGGTTCAGGACTCAAAACATTTGCTAGCAAATTACTTTGAGGAAATCCATTACAGGTTTGCTGAATCACCCAGCTTCACTAATGAAAATGTATCCTCTCCAGTCTTGAAGAGCTTTAAAAAAATCAGGTCCAAAGTATTACCCTATAAAGAGACATACAGTAATTGTGTTTTGGGGGTTTGCATTTGAAACATGAATATTCAGGTAAACCAGGTTTACACTATGTTTACTACCACTAAATTGCTGTGCAAAGTTATATACTATATACATTTAATGTACTCTAATGATTGAAAATTATAGCAGTCTATTTTGTTCTTCTGACCTTAACATTATGTATGACAGCATTAGCGGAGCTCACAATTTTCTAGGTCAATTTAGCTTAAATAATGGAATAAAATAATAATAAAGCCAAAGCAGTAGGGGTAAAGTGGACTCTCCTTTTAAAATGTAATAATGTCTATATTATTTACTCTCCCTGGGATATATTACAGAATTTATAAATATCTTTTTATACCTAACTTTACCTGTTTCCTCTTCTATCCATCTCTTGCGAGGGTGACATCCATCTGCACCCTCCTGGAATACCCAAGCTGTATATTCACAAGGGGAAGCAGTTCAATTTCCAGGGGAACTTTGCACAAGTTCTGACCTTGGCAACATTCAAACTAATGGGCCTTGCTTTCAAATTATATCCTGCGAGTGTGCAACATCAGAATCTGGCTGCAAGAACAAGGCAGAATTTTTTTGAAAACTTTTTTTTTTTTTTTTTTTTACACCGGCCATTTTGGCCTACAATTTTAGTAAGCGAGAACGGCTGAATTTGCCGCAAAATTGAGATGTAAAAACTCGCTCGCTCATCTCTATTCAGCGCATGATGCGCCAGGTATCCTGAATAAACTCCTGCATCCATGTCCATCTGGCCAAAAAAAAATGGCAGAACTGGCAGGTAATGGTATTTTATTGCAAAAGGGACATCTCCTGTCTCTTCTGCATTAAAGACCTTGCTAAGGGTTTAGTTCTGCTTCCCTGCTTCTAAGGGGTTTGTTCTGCTTTAAGAGCAAACTGTAAAGGCTTTTTAAATTTTCATTTATTTTCTTTGACTCGCAATGAATTACAACCACTCAAAAATGTACATTTGCTAAACATGTTTCACAGGTACAATGTAACAAGGAAATGATAAATTATTACTAATTATATGGTTTATGTATTTAGATACAGAAACAACATATATGAAATACAAGAGATAAACAAAAACACTAATTTTTTTAAAGAAAAACAAATAGTAGTATCTGCTTAAATTGAAAGATAAACGCAAGCTCAGATGACAAATACCATCTGGATGGATAACAACTTCATTGTGTTCTCCCCCGGTTAATTGGTTATTGATTCATGCTGTAGCATGGTATGTAAAAAAGAGAAATCATCAATGTACAATTTATTTGTTCTTGTCTCTTATGATCACATGCATGAGAGGCAGTTATGAGAGAAGAAAACATCAAGCTGACAAAATGATATTGGTGTTAAAAAGAACTGCACAGAAAATTTATCAGTAATGTACAGATCGCACGCCATGTTGTTTAAACCACCTTCTGATATGGATTACTGTTAGACTATATAGAAATGTAACTTCTTTGACAAAATTGCACACATTTCTTTGCTTGAAGTAGTTGGAAAAAATGTGTTAAATAACATTTTGTTAAATCTCAATGTAATTTAAAAGGAGCCCTCTTTACCATCTCCGATGGTAATGGGTATGTGTGGGGTGACTTGTAAGAGGTATAGCATTCAGCGAAATTACAGGCCTATGAAATACCTCCATATATAAAACCTTACAGGAGATGGCAATATGGTGTAATTGTTTAAATATCATTGACATAAAGTGAAAATAACTATAACTAAATGACTACTGTATAACTTTATAGGTAACTATGAGGATTCTTTTTCGAGTGTTAAAGCTTTTTGAATAGAGCCTATTGTGTGTTATGTGTCCACATTCATATAATGCAGACAACAAAGTTGTCTTTCCAATATCCTGATCACCTTGACAACAGAAATAAAGAATACTTGGCTTTTTGGAGGATCTGCAAAACGTATTTAGAAACATAAAAAAAAGACTTAATTTTAAATCCCGAATGGAACAGAGAACATAATTAAAAGGATACAGGCATAACCAGGTCTCCAAACAGCAATAATCCATGATGTTCTAACCTCAAACTACTCACCTACCCCCAACATACACATATTTAGAGCAGAAAAGAAAATCTCATTTAGAATGAGGGACATTCAAACCAGAATCAAGACATCCAAGTAGACTTTGAACTAATCTTAAAGTAAGAATTTAAATCAAAGCTGTGATTATCTCTCGACAAAACCTTTTTGAACAAGAATATAACTTGTTGTCTTTGGCTGTCACAGATTGTCTTGCTATGACAAGATTAATCATCTGATATCACTTCCAAATATTTCCACATTAAAAGTTAACAAAGTCTAAGCAATGTTTAGCAATTTAAGCTAATTTTCTTTCACTGCTATTATTAACATATTTATATCACGCATTGTTGTCACCCCAACAAACAAACTTGAATTAGTTAGAAACCGTTTTTGAATTAATATCAAAAGCCAGTACTCTCAATTAGAACAATGTTGTGTATACTACAGGACCATTTTACCTTAACCTTCCTATATACTTAGCTTACTGTTACTATCCATGATGTTAACGGATCGGTTTTGACTTAAATCAGCCATAAAATACCTTCAAAACAATTATTTTTCATCCAATTTGTTTCTTTCCTCTTGGTTACCTTGCTAGGCTTCCTTATCCATTAAAAGATTGGTTTTAATATTTTTGGTGTGACCCCCTTGGCCTTTTTTTGATAGCTTACCTCTGGTTTTAATTAAAAAAAAAATGGTAAAAATGAACCTCAAGACAATTATATAAGTAAAAAAAAGGTTGTTATGCTACCAGAATTTTACTGAGGAGTATTAAAACACATTTCTTAAATATTTGTTTTTATGTTAATATTATTAACTATAGTTACATCTATGGTGTTACGGGTCAATTTTGACCCATATATATTTACTTCAACAAAAGGCAAGAAAAGTTGTTTTTCTTATAGTAATAATACAAAATGTAGATTTGCAAGATTAAACAAACAACAACCAATCAAGCAAATCAAACCAATAGAAATTCTTTGTGCAAGAACATGCATGTCTGTGTGTGTTTAGATGCATGTGTGGCAAAAAGTGAAACGTTTACTGTGTTCTTTGCATAAATATTTTTTTGCAGTGAAAGCACTATGTGTTTGTCTTCCTGACCTTTTTGCTAGGGCAGACCGGACATCTCTTTCTTTTAGAATCAGGTGGATTCAATGGAGTTGTGGCTGTGCTGGTTGATACTCAGGCAGGGCTGGCTGAGGATGCTGGCGCTGATGCTCTTTGTGTTGTTGATGACATGGACGGAGTTGCTTGGTGAGCTCTGCAGCTGTCTGACAAAGGCTGCAGTGACTGGGATTCAGGGAACCCTTTTCTTCTGCTCAATGTGCGCCTTGACAAGAGAATTTCCTTGCTCCTCCAAAAATTCTCTCCGCTTGTTATTTTTAGTTGAGTTCCACCCCAGGTGGATGTGGGTCCACAACACAAAGGCATTATACGCCGACACATCTAAGATGTTATAAAACACAACCATTGGCCATCTCCTGATCATTCACTGATAAGTGTAGGTGGCAATCAGCTTGTCCACTCCTCCTTTGGCTTTATTGTAATCCAGGATAAGTATGGGCTTTTGGTCAGCTCTTGATGACACAGCTGCATCTTTGTGAAAAGTGGACATAAGTATCACACTCCAGTTTCCTTTTGGACAATATGAAACAACAGTGGTGGAGTGTCTGTAAATGCAAATTTTGAAGAAAGTGGAGCTTTGCCCTTCACCTGCAAAATTTTGGTTGGCAGCTCAGGTTTATTTTTTCTCATTGTGCCTACCATGGTAAGTTTCCTCCTGAGAAGTTCCTGTCCAA
>NC_092863.1:74129472-74131122 GCF_032062135.1 Pyxicephalus adspersus | reverse complement strand
TTGACTTTTTTTCCTTCAAGGTTTGTCATAGAAATTATGACTTTTTTTGTGACAATGACATGAACCATATAAAACATCCCTTGATGTCACCTACTCTAGTCACTGCAAACCTTGTGATCCCAGGGGTCATTTTAGTGTCTGTATGATTTCATTTTTGGCACTAATTATATAATCTTATATTATAACCGGGTCGAAACTGACCCTAAACAACACAAAGGTCATCATTTTCACCGCAGCACTTTATAATTTAGTGAAATTGATTATTTTTGTTTTATTTTGTTTACATAGAGGATCCTGAAAAAGTAAAAAAAACTTGATGCAATAAACAAATTTATGTGGTACTAAAAAATTAAAACGGTTCCTAAATGACCCTAAATATATAGGAAGGTTAATGCTAATATACACTGCTCAAAAACATTCAATCAACACAGTATATCACAAAGTAAATTAAAACTTGAGATATCAATCTGTCCAGCTAAGAGGTAAAGGTGATTGTGAATCAATTTTTTATCTTCAACAGAAAGCCAACCCCCAAAAAGGGAATGGTTTATCACAGACCAATTCTCTCTTCTTATTCTTCCTGAGTTTTTTTCATCAGTCTTGCATTTAATTGCTGTTTTTGCCACTACTGGTACTGTACAGTATGGCACATCCATTTGTGTTGTTGCAATAAGGTTTGCTGTGTCTCCCAGCCTAATCTCAGGGCATAGAAGGGCAACAAGTGGCTAGGACCACTTTATGTGTCCTTGTGCAAGGAGGAACTGGAGAAGCACTGTGAGAAGCTGGGTGAACCAGCAAACCTGGACTGAATCTAGTCCAGGATTCAATACATTTGCTTACAAGTAGCAAATGACTTTATTGAAATCGTATCCAGGTTTGCTGGATCACCCAGCTTCACTGATGAAATTGTGTATCCTTCAGCCTTGCAGAGCTTTAATAAATCAGACCCAATATCTTGAAAAGATATGGCCAAGGCGCATAGTCTAAGCAGTAACCAGGTTTTCTCCAGAGCCTCTGATGGTGAGGATGTTGCGCCACTGGTTACTGCCAGGTTGCGGTCCTTGGGCACACCAAGGTGGGCAAAGCATGGCACCAAATCACCAGGCAGGAGGATAGTCAAGGCAAGCTGGGGTCAAGGCAGGCAGCAAGCAAGAGAGGTCAGGTCACATGCCAGGGCAGGGGTCAATAGCCAGGGATCCAGGAGACAGACACCAGTGGCACAGGGAAAACAGGAGACATTGGGAGCAACAGGAGGGAAAGGCGATGCAGGGATATCCACAGACAGACAGGAACACTGGAACAGCACAGGGAGGGAAGTTGGCTGGGAACCAACAGACTGGATAATGAGGGGTTAACACAGGAGCTAGACACAGGAAACACTGGATTAAGCAGCAGGTGAACAGGAACTAGCATAGAACTAGGGGCTCAGCTTGGTGTGTGTGTGTTAACTTCCGAAGAATATGTTAAAGACTACATTAGCTTTTAGTTATCTAGTTTAGTTTTTTTGCAAACAAGAAAAGTGAAGAAAATAAACAAACTAATGTATGGGAAGATTTTGTGTAACATGTACTCTGGAATCATTTACTTTTCCCACATCTTTTCATTTAGATTTTATTTAGAAATGTAATTAGTATAGAAAAATTACCAAAA